>NC_137497.1:24746220-24766220 GCF_041902795.1 Electrophorus electricus | reverse complement strand
ATACAAATACACTAATATACAAATAGAAAATATTGTTGGAAGACATGCAGAGTAGTGATTATGGAGGAATAAACACTGCAGTAGTGATTATGGAGGAATAAACACTGCAGTAGTGATTATGGAGGAATAAACACTGCAGTATTGATTATGGAGGAATAAACACTGTAGTATTTATTATGGATAAATAAACACTGCAGGAGTGATTATGTAGAAATAAGCACTGCAGTAGTGACTATGGAGTAATGAACACTGTAGTATTGATTATGGAGGAATGATCATTGCAGTAGTGAATATTAGTGTATGAACACTGCAGTAATAATGATGGTGGGATGAACACTGCAGTAGTGATTATGGAAGAATGGATAGAATGCAGAGAGCAGAATCTTTTACTAGTGTTTACATTCCTGTGCTCACACTGATTCACTGATCATGAAACATTCTCCTCTGCCTTTGCTTTTCCCAGAGAGGTCCTGCGTTCTGTCTGCGTGGTGCACCAAGAATCCTGGAGGCTTAATAGCTGAGTCAGGGACCCCATCAGTCAGTCAGGTGTGTGTGAGGCAGACCTCATCAGTCAGTCAGGTGTGTGTGACTCAGACCCCATCAGTCAGTCAGGTGTGTGTGAGGCAGACCCCAACAGTCAGTCAGGTGTGTGTGAGGTAGAACCATTCAGTCAATCAGTCAGGTGTGTGTGAGGCAGACCCCATCAGTCAGTTAGGTGTGTGAGAGGCTGACCCCAGTCAGTCAGGCTGCTCTAGCTCTTCCTCACTCTCTTTCACTCACACACACACACACACACACACACACACACACACACACACACACACACACACACACACACATATAACAACTTCTGTCTCTCTCTCACACACACACACACACACAGAGACATATAACAACTTCTGTCTCTCTCTCACACACACACACACACAGACAATAGTTCTGTCTCTCTTACACACACAAATAATAGATCTGTCTCTCTCTCTCGCTCTCTCTCTCTCTCTGTCTCTCTTTTTATTTCAGACACACAAACACACAGATAATAGTTCTGACTCTCTCACACACACACAAGGATAAGGTCTCTCTCTCTCTCTCTCTCCCTCTCTCACACACACACTACTTCTGTCTCTCTCACACTCACAAATAATAGATCTGTCTGTCTCTCTCTCTCAATCTCTCTTTTACACACATACACACACACACTAGTTCTGTCTCTCTCCCTTTCTCTCTGTCTCTCACAGACACACACACATACATAATAGTTCTGTCTGTCTCTCTATTCCACACACACACACACACACACACACACACATAATAGTTCTGTCTGTCTCTCTCTCTATTTCACACACACACACACACACACACACACACACACACAGACATATAACAACTTCTGTCTCTCTCTCACACACACACACACACACAGAGACATATAACAACTTCTGTCTCTCTCTCTCACACACACACACACAGACAATAGTTCTGTCTCTCTTACACACACAAATAATAGATCTGTCTCTCTCTCTCGCTCTCTCTCTCTCTCTGTCTCTCTTTTTATTTCAGACACACAAACACACAGATAATAGTTCTGACTCTCTCACACACACACAAGGATAAGGTCTCTCTCTCTCTCTCTCTCTCTCTCTCTCTCTCTCTCCCTCTCTCACACACACACTACTTCTGTCTCTCTCACACTCACAAATAATAGATCTGTCTGTCTCTCTCTCTCAATCTCTCTTTTACACACATACACACACACACTAGTTCTGTCTCTCTCCCTTTCTCTCTGTCTCTCACAGACACACACACACACATAATAGTTCTGTCTGTCTCTCTCTCTATTTCACACACACACACACACACACACACACACACACACACACACACACACACACACACACACAGATAATAGTTCTGTCTCACACACTCACACACACACACACAAATAATAGATCTGTCTGTCTTTCTCTCTCTCTCATACACACACACAGACACACACAGATAATAGTTCTGTCTCTCTCACACACTCTCTCTCTCGCTCTCTCTCTCTCACACACACACACACACACACACAATACTTTTGTTTCTCTCTCACACACACACACAAAATAGATCTTTCTGCCTCTCTCTCTCTCTCTCTCTCTCTCTCTCTCTCTCTCTCTCTCTCTCTCTCTCTCTCTCTCTCTCTCTCTCTCTCTCTCTCTCTCTCTCTCTCTCTCTCTCTCTCTCTCTCTCTCTCAATGCCCTCCAGCTTCTTACACATGCCATCTCAGGTAATTCAAGCTACCTCATTATCCAGAATGACTTGAGGGCAAAGCAAGAGAGTAGCAGAGTGTGTAAGAAGAGTAGCACAGACCTCCACAGAGACCTTCCCCTCTGCCAAAATCACCATCTCTACCATCCTGCCCAGTAGAGACTTCCAGCCAGCTACAATCCACAAGATAAATGCAGAGATCTCTTGTGGATGTGCACTGTTGGCTAATGTGCACCTGACACACCACTCCAGCCTCAGCATCCACAGCCTTCATGACCACGTCCTCCTGCACAAGGACACTGTGAGCATCTCTGCCAGCTGCCCAACAAGCCATCCACAGTAAAGTACACCTGCCATCAACACCCACCCCCAAAACACAGCCCAAACAGCAGACCTACACCTCTGTAGTACAAACTCCACCCTCCACAAACACTACAGAGATGGAGAGATCAAACAGATGCTCAACCTCATATGTCAAGGTCACAATTCATTAATGAAGAAATAGATAAATAGATAAATGAATTAATAAATAAAAAGAGAAATAAATAAATATCACTGTTTATAGGTTAGTCATTACACCATCTTAATATGTGTTTATATACATGAATTGTACATATTTGTACATATAATAACAACATAATCCTTCACTTTTACAGGTTTATCTCACTTTAAATCTATTTGTATTTGTGTTTTTCCTTTCATACTTCATTTAAATAATGAAACCATTATCTGTCTTTCTATGGAACATTCAAGGTATAAAATCATCCCTGTTTGGGTACAAAAGTATAAACACTGAATTCACAAATAACACAAAAGATAAAGACATTATAAATGTCCATGAAACCTGATGTAAATCTGATGTAAATCTGATTCGGTGACTCACTGTCCTTTAAACTACAAGGAAATCCTCCTCCCTGCTGTTACACTCCCTGACATTAAAAGAGGGAGAGATTCAGGTGGAATCACTATCTGGTAGAAATCAGAACTATCAAAATTCATAATTCCTCTGAAATTAGAAAAATCACTGAAATACAAACAATCAGATCAAGCCAAATTACTTCAAAAACAAATCTACATGACCCACTGGAACACACAAATACAAGTACAAAGTAAAATGCAGCATTAACTGTCTATGAAACAGAATACTGTAGCAGATAACCTGCTCAAATTGACTGATATTAAACACAGAACCATGTTGACAAAGTCCAGACTCAGTTAACATGGCCTGGTGGTCCAGACCAGCCAATATAAGACATCAGTGCAACAAAGACACTGTAGAAACAATCAACCAAATACATCAAATATACTTTACAAAATTTGAGATGGTCCACCCCAACTTTAAGTATCTATGGAACACGGACAAACAGGTCAGTGTGTTAGGAAGGATGAAGTGTTCTGCACTTTCTCACTGAATGTGAAACTATATATATATATATATATATATATATATATATATATATATATATATATATATATATATATATATATATATATATATACTGGTCTATATACTATTAGACTGTAGGTATCTCATTAGCTAGCACTACTATTAACAACATCCTCCTTATTCTGGATCAAATGGATTCAAATACATATGAAGGAATCAACATTAGCCAATCCCTGATTACTATGTTATTATCCACATAATCTTCTAGAAGGTTTAATTGAAGTGATTTACCATTTACCCAAGACATTTATCTAAACATTTATTTAGCTAAACTAAAGCTAACAAATAACTAGAATCACAGACAGTTATACTAATGTTTATGGGGAACTGGATTCCAATTATTTTAATAAGCAAATCAAATTCTCAGAAAATTAATCAACCTTTCGATCTACCTGACACAAAATATCGGATGTGAACACAAATACACCCCCCCACACACACATAGAGCATGATATGATAGGGTGTCTTCAGGCATCCCCAATTCAGATGTAAGACTTTTTAATGCAACTTCCAATGTAATTTAAGACCAAATTTGCAGTGAGGATGTACAAAAATGAAATCAGTTTGAATAAATCATTAATAAATATTATGTTTAAATACTGTCATTGAGGAACATATGCTTCCAGATTAATTTTGAAGAGAGACATAAGAACAATGAACAATCCAAGTGGACAAGAAATTGACACAAAATCTGACAGAAAAAAAATATATCTAGTTAACTTGGGCACTTTCTACAAAAAAATCTTGCCAGTGAGAGCAGAGTTAGTGAACGGTTACTTCCCTGTAATGTTCATATGTAGCTAGCTAGAGAAAGCTGGAGCTAATAAACTGATTTCTGAGAGGACTGCAGACCATATACACAAAATATGTAGAAAGTTACACATTTATAAGTCGAGTGAAACATTTTGAGATGAACAGTGTCAGATGAATCAGTCTGACTAGAATTTCCTGTGGAGATCCAACACTGGTTGCTAGTCACCTGGACTTAGTTTTGGTAACATTGATTAGCTAGCTAGTGTGGTTCCTAGATTTTTCCCACATTCTAGTAAATTTACGAAGTACACTTTACATAGAAAATAAAATTAATGGAAGAGAATAGCTGGTCCAGTATTTATTACATTACATACAAATGTGGCATAGTCCAGAGAATATCTAACAATCACACACAACATCTCCACCACTATGTTCAAACATACATTATTCAATATATGCACCAACCATCACTGAACATACATGCACAAAGAACACCAACCATCAGGGGATATACACACAGAGCACCACCCATCACTATACAAACATACATTCAAAGGGGACAATTTAGAATATCTAATCAACCTAACTTCCATGTTTATGGACTGTGAAAGGAAACCAGAGATCCTGAAGGAAACCTACACAGATAAGTACTGGAATCCAAGACCCTAGTGCTGAGAGAAACAGGGAAACTACCATCAAATATGGACTTAAACCCAAGACCCAAGTGCAGACAGAAACTTCACTGAGGGAGGGACTCAAACCCAAGACCCTAAGGCTGCTGGGCAAATGAACTGACCACCAAGCCACCATACTGCCTAACTAACAGCATAACAATAACAACATAACAATATAACAATAATAAAGATGATAATAATAATTCTTCTTCTTCTTCTTCTTCTTCTTCTTCTTCTTATTATTATTATTATTATTATTATTATTATTATTTCTTTATTTTTTACTACTAGTTGTGTAAACCTGATCATGCAGTAAAACGTAACTCTTTGTGGCCATAGTGTGGTCATTTAATGAAATGCAGCTAGTTTCACCAGAAATTTTTTGTCTGGATCTATATATCTTTGTCCCGCAGTACCTTATTTTAACTCTGTTAATGTTGCACTACAAGGCAGTTTTTTTAATTTCCTTAAAGAAGAGGACAATCACATTTGATAAATTGTGCACCATAATGGTTCCATTTGAGAATAAATTAACAGAAACTCACCTGAGAATCTCCAGTTTACAGTGTGAACTCTTCAGTCCAGCACAGAGCTGCTCCACTCCTGAATTCTGCAGGTCATTATTATTTATCTCCAGCTCGCTCAGTATGTTTTCTGTTTGTAGAACTGATGTGAGAGATTTGCAAGACTCTTCAGTGAGACCACAGCCAGATAGTCTGTAAAAGAGTAAATACAGTAAATAATGTAGTTCAGTCAGAGGATGAGGAATTAAAAAATCTGAACTGCTAAGAAAAATTTTAAGAAGAGCTTGAACGGTCTGGAACACACTGATACATTTTCAGCCTTTTAATTTTACAAAACACACTAACATTTCAACATTACCGAGTCTTCATCAAAGATAAAATGGACAAAGACATGACAAATAATATACATTAGCAACCTAAGACGGATGACCAAATAATGGATGGTTGGTTCATAAGCCAGTGAATGGCAGTTACCATAATCAGAGTCCAAATATCAAAATATCCCACCCCTAACACCATAACAGGAAACAGAACAACCCAGATCTCATTCAATGTTTCACAGATACAAATACACTAATATACAAACAGAAAATATTGTTGGAAGACATGCAGAGTAGTGATTATGGAGGAATAAACACTGCAGTAGTGATTATGGAGGAATAAACACCACAGTATTGATTATGGTGGAATAATCACTGTAGTATTTATCATGGAGAAATAAACACTGCAGTAGTGACTATGGAGTAATAAACACTGTAGTATTGATTATGGAGGAATGAACACCGCAGAAGTGAATATTAGTGTATGAACACTGCAGTAGTAATGATGGTGGGATGAACACTGTAGTAGTGATTATGGAGGAATGGACAGAATGCAGAGAATTATTATTCATCTCCAGCTCTCTCAGTGTGTTTTCTGTTTGTAGAACTGATGTGAGAGATTTGCAAGACCCCTCAGTGAGATTACAGCCAGATAGTCTGCAAAGAAATACATAGAGTACAAAATGCAGTTCAATCAGAGGATCTACAGACAACACAAAAGGAGTTTATGATAATGAAAAGATATTACTAATTGTGTATGTATGTGTGTGTGTGTGTGTGTGTGTGTGTGTGTGTGTGTGTGTGTGTGTGTGTGTGTGTGTGTGTGTGTGTGTGTGTGTGTGTGTGTGCGCATGCACAAAATATGAGACACAGGTCATGAATGAAGTCCCTGTATTTCTCTTCAAATAGAATGGTGCCACTTGATGGAAGAGCTGTCATGATGGTGGCATCACCTGTGTGATGCTATTTCCTGTTTTTGAAATTCCTTCACATGATTAACAGTTTAGGCATTCCAATCTTTACTATTGTCCTATTGTTTATTCATTTTCTGTAACTGCATACAATTCTGATATCAACAATGTCTACAAGTCACAGGAGACTACTCGACCATTCAAAACTTGCTGATGCAGACAACTAACCAAAGCTAAGTGTCTACTAGCTATCTAGTATTTGTATTTCACCATGACTTCAGTCATTTGTTGCTTGTGTTGAGTGCAGCATGTTTAGATTAATCATTACTGATAAATGTATGTATGAGAAGTACAGATTAATCATTAGTGAATAATCTACACTTCTCACAGTTACTTTTATCATTAATCATTAATGATAAACATATCTCTGGTTACAGGAGACTCTCAGCTTCAGTATGTAAACTACAGAGCTCTGGTTATACGAAAATAAGTTAATAAAATGTTTTTGGGTAAAGGCCAATCGTTATTCTGTATTTTCATGAGGTGATCTGTGATCTAATTATAATAGGCTTTGAAGCTCTCTGTAGCAGGTGCAGATAGGTGCAAGACTGTCTGAAAGCATGAATAATGTTTCTGGGGTATCTTAAGGTCAGAGACCTTTTGGGACTCTGAGTGCAGAACTGAGGCTCTGATACAGGTGGTTTCAAGGCTTCTGTACAAGTCTAAGGCAGATTACTCTGAATTGTTCCAGTGAGAAATAACTTCATTAGTGTTGAAAAAGATCTCTGTTTTTAAAAGACTTGAAAGCCTCTTTGAGAGTTCTGTGGCTAAGCAAGTTCCGTTATCTTACCACAAGGGCAGAGTGATACTGACCTGCCACATCATCTTGCAGGTGTTTGGTGGTGTGAGTTGAGATCATCTTTGTTTAAAAAACATCTTCCAATGGGATATAATGGTGTCACGTTTAACTTGCATAATGATGGATCCCAATTTGCATATATTGAATAATGTATGTTTGAACATAGTGTTGGAAATTTCAAACACTAGTATGTAAAGAAGGTGGGACGATTACATAATCACTTCTGAAAACTGTATAAAAATATGTGTTGTGTGTGACTGTTAGACATATTCTGGACTATGCCTCGTTTGTAACATTAAGCTCAGAATAAAGACGGGACCGGCTATTCTCTTCAAATGGACCCGCACCGTCAGCAGTAGGGTTATCAGCACCAGCTGATAGACGACCCAGAGCTGCGTTGTTCTGTGACCAGGGTCTGAATCCACACACATGCACCGTTATAGTTAAGCAGAAGTCCTGTTTGAAACATTCTGCATAGGTGGTATTAAGACCTTGTCCACAGAGTTTTGTAGTAGGTCTTGGGCGTCTTAAAAGTGCAGACTGAGAATTGACTGAGAGTGTCCATAGAGTGAGAATAGACTGATAAAATATAAAAATAGCAAAAAAGAGTATTAGTTAGAAAACCAGCCGGTGAAAATGAAAATAATTTCATAAAAATCTTTCTGTAAACGGAAAATGGTGAGAAAAAAAAACGGCTTAATAAAAATGATGAAGTAAAGACAAATGTGCAGTGAATAAAGAGATAAAGAGAGCTCCAGAGAAAAAGTGCTGAAGAGATAAATGTTAAATGTTGTTTGTTCCAGTTGTTTTTGTCTACATGTGGCCACAATGAGTGAAGTAAAGAAAATGCGCAGTGTGTTTGTCTTGATGTGGCTATAGCGAGTTAATTGATTACCAACAATAATGTACAATTATACAACATACCAGCATAACAGGTTTTTTTCAGGTTATAATTAAGATTATTGTGGTATGGTTGTATGGGGGGAGGGCACTCATTTTAATCACTAAAGAAAGTGAATGGATACGCAGACAGATCTGTTTAAACATGATTAATATCATCTAATTATAAAATGTGTACATGCAAAATATATTGATCTGGTTTTAGTAATAAATACAATAAAGTAACTGATGGAGGTACAGTATGTAAAACCGGTTACAATTACAGCAGTAGAGAGCATACATATTACGAACACATTAAAATAGTAGCAGTAGGAGAAGGTGGGATTAAAGTATTACAGGATAAGAAATATAACATGTGAGTGGCGATTAATAGAATTTTGTGATAAATTTAATTTACTCAAATAAGTTACAGTTAAGTCAACATATGTATAAATTATGGAATTCACAGAAGCAAATTAGAAAATAATCATATGGATAGCGATTTGTTAAGTGAGAGGCAGGAAACACGAACACTTTTTTGACTTGAGAAAATATATAGAAACTCTGCAGGTGTGGAGTGTTGGCAATGGCTAGAGTCAATAAATCTTAAATTGTAGCATCTGACTGTCATAATTTAGATGAAGCTGAGGCTGCATTTCCTCATCTTAACTTAAGGGAACGAGTAAGAAGGATTTGGAAAAGAATCTGTTGGCTGAAGTGTTTAATTTATTGTTGTCTAGCCAAATGCCTGTAAAAGCAACAGTTGGATTGGAGCACTTACTGTGGAAACCGTTTGAACCACTAACATTGATGATGGGAGGCAGCGAAAAGGGTTAAAGATTTTTGTAATGACAGACACGAGGAACAGATGATTATGGCCTTCAGTAGGTCAGAAACTCCACCAAACTTTCTGTCTGCTGTGTGCTGTGTACTGTCTCTCTGTTACTGCTGCTCTGCTGTGTGTTGTCTCTCTGTTACTGCTGCTCTGCTGTGTGCTGTGTACTGTCTCTCTGTTACTGCTGCTCTGTTGTGTGCTGCTGTGTGTTGTCTCTCTGTTACTGCTGCTCTGCTGTGTCCTGTCTCTCTGTTACTGCTGCTCTGCTGTGTCCTGTCTCTCTGTTACTGCTGCTCTGTTGTGTGCTGTGTACTGTCTCTCTGTTACTGCTGCTCTGTTGTGTGCTGTGTACTGTCTCTCTGTTACTGCTGCTCTGTTGTGTGCTGTGTACCGTGTCTCTGTTACTGCTGCCATGCTGTGTGTTGTCTGTCTGTTGCTGCTGCTCTGCTGTGTTCAGTGTTTTGCTTAGTAGATGTTCAGGTCATTTGGTATGTTTGGTTCGTGTTATTCATTGCCTTATCTTTTGCAATCTTGGTTAGCCTGGTTCTTTACATTGATAATTCTCTTCCTGGTTAGTGTTTCTTTATGCTTTATCTTGTAATAATTTCCTTTGTACTTCAGCAATTCCTCACCTCATTTCAGGCTAAATTTTACTACTACATGATGTTTGGACTGATAAATAGACTTGTCCTGCGTAAATAAATACTAAACTTTAATACTACATGGTGAATGGAATGATAAATAGACTTGTACTTGGTATGTAAATACTAAACTCTACTACTACATGGTGTTTGGAATGATAAATAGACTTGTACTTGGTGAAATAAATTCAAGATTTTTACCACTGGTGTATTGTTTGCAGTGTTTTTTGTTTTCACTTTAAGCTACATGTGCTGCTAGGCTGTTACTAGAGTTTACTTTTCTGATACATTTAGTTTTTTCACAATGAAGAACTCCAGTCACCTGTTCCATCTCACCTGTCCCATCTCACCTGTCTCGTAAATTCTTTGATCTCATAACCTACAGTAAATTTAAGTACATGCTCAATTTCTTGTCCCACTCTAGTGTGGTGACTTCAACACACACAGTGTTGTTCCCTCATCTATGTTCCCTGAAAAAGGAAAGCTGAAAAAGAAGCAGCAGCCAGTTTACACACAGCTACTCTATCAGAACCACAGACCCCTGGGTTACTGCACTGGGTGCAGGGGAAGGGGAGGAGGTTAAGACAGGACAGAGCACCACCCATCACTGGACATACATACACACATACATACATACAGAGCACCAACCATCACTGGACATACATACACACACAGAGCACCAACCATCACTGGACATACATACACACACAGAGCACCAACCATCACTGGACATACATTCACACACAGAGCACCAACCATCACTGGACATACATACACACAGAGCACCAACCATCACTGGACATACATGCACATAGAGCACCAACCATCACTGGACATACATACACACAGAGCAACAACCATCACTGGACATACATGCACACACACGCAGAGCACCAATCAGCACTGGACATACATGCACATAGAGCACCAACCATCACTAGACATACATACACACAGAGCACCAACCATCACTGGACATACGTGCATATAGATCACCAACCGTCACTGGACATACATACATACATACAGAGCACCAACCATCACTGGACATATATACACACACACACACACACACACACACGGAGCACCAACTACAGCTGTACATACATGCACACAGAGCACCAACCATCACTGGATATACATGCACACACACACACACACACACACACACACACACACACACACACACACACAATGTATATATATATTCTCTGTCTCTGTTAAAAAAAAATACAGAGCTCCTTGCTGAACACTCCCGTGTCTTGACTCAGTGTGGCTTTCTGAGTGTTTGCCAGAGAAACCAGTGGGACATTTGAATTACAGAATGACAGTCATGTGTTGCATTCCAACTGGTAAGAAGATATTGCAGTCATTCTGGAATGCACTGGTCTGCTCTTAAGATAAAGGCTTATCTATTCTTTAATGTTGGTGCTGTCAGAAAAGCCATTCCCCAAAGTTTACCATTCAAAATATACTTACAGTACAACCTTTTACCACTGGAAATGAAAACTATTGTTCAGTTTGCTCTGACTGAGAAATACATTCACATAATTTGATTAGTTACAGAAGGAGCTTCAGTAATAAAAACCTTTAAAAATTAAAATGATTAATCCAAAAGATACTTACAGAGCTTGCCTGGTATTTTTCAACACTGGAAGTAATTCCTTCAGTCCTTTATCTGATGACCTGAATTTCTTCAGCTCAAATTTCTCTTGAATCTCCTCTGACATCAGCAGCACAAACACCAGAGCTGAACACTGTGCAGATGAGAGTGTCTGTGTTGAGAGGTCCCCTGAGTTCAGGAAGGTCTGTATTTCACTTATCAGAGAGTTGTCTTTCAGTTCACTCAAGCAGTGGAATAGATTGATAGTCTCTTCAAAGGATTTTGTTCTCTTGATGGTTTTCTTGATGTAGTTCACAGTCTGCTCTAAACTCTCTTCTCTGATGTCCAGTTCTGGGTGTAAACTCCTCAGGAGCCTCTGATTGGACTCCAGTGAGAGACCGAGGAGGAAACGAAGGAAAAGGTCCAGGTGTCCATTTTCACTCATTGTGGCCTTATCTACTGCTGTCTCAAGCAGATCACACAGTCTGTGTTTTAACTTCCATTTTATTTTCTCCCTTGGGGTTTTAAGGAGTGGGTTGCCTTCATCCCTGAATGTTAGGAACACAAATACAGCAGCAAGAAACTCCTGGAAGCTTAAATGCACAAAGCTGTAGATCTTCCTTTCCTGTTTAAAAATTTGTGTACAAATTCCAGAGTACACTAAAGCCTCACAGACATCAATACCACATTCTTCCAGATCTGTCTCATAGAACAAAAGTTGTCCTTTTTGCAGCTGAAGAAAGGCTAACTTTCCAAGCTTCACAATATCCAGCACCTCTCTTTTTGTCTCAGATGAAACTGCATTTTTAGTGCTTTGCTTTGTGTTGTATTTCTTAGTCTTTTGATCTGTGAAAAACAGCAGGAAATGTAGGTACATTTCTGTCAGAGTTGTTGGAGCATTTTTCATGTCCACACCTTCCTTCAACATTTTCTGAAACACGGTGGCTGAGATCCTGCAGACAACAGGTATGTGACACAAGATATGAAGGCTTCTTGCAGTCTTAATGTGTGATATAATTCTGCTGGCTTGATCTTCATCTCTGATTCTCTTCCTGAAGTACTCCTCCTTCTGTGGGTTATTGAATCCATGGATTTCTGTAACAAGGTTAAAGTATTGGTCATTTATCTTACTGACTGCTGCAGGTCGTGAAGTGATCCAGAGGAGAGCAGAAGGAAGCAGTTCTCCATTTATGAGGTTTGTTATTAGTTTATCAAGAGTAGTCTTTTCATTCACATTAGATACCTTCTTCTGATGAAGATCTAGAGGAATTCTACTTTCATCCAGTCCATCCAGTATGAAAAGCAGCTGATGCTTTTCATTTAATATCTCCTTTTCATCTCCAGAATGGAGTTCTTGATGGCAGTAAAGAAGTAGTTTTGAGAGGCTGTACTTTTCATCCTTTATCAAGTTCAGCTCTCGAAATGGGAAGTACATAATGAAATCTATGTCCTGGTTGCACTTCTCTTCAGCCCAGTCAAGAATGAACTTGTGCACAGAGACTGTTTTTCCCACTCCAGCTATTCCCAATGTCAGGACTTTAGTACCTTGCTTGTTTTCAATAGACTGCACTTTGAAGAGGTCACTGAGTGTGACTGGTGTTTCTTCTGTTTTGGGGTAAAATTCCTCTACCTGTCTCACTTCGTGTTTTGTGTTCACGCCTCCTGTGCATCCTTTGATCATGTAAACTTCAGTGTAAGTGTCTTTTATAGGCACACGATCACATTCTATTGGAGCCTCCTCACACAAGTTCCCAAATTTTTGCTTATATTTCATTTTCATTCTCCTGCTGAAATCACTTTTTCCTCCATCTGTTAAAAAATGGGAAGAAAAAAGTTATGTGCATGATTCTTATAACTTGTGTCTGAAAGTGTTTTATTGTAATTTCAAAATGTTAACTTTATGACTGCTACCAGTGACTGCTATGTTCAGGGTAGCATGTCACTGATTGCTATGCACAACTCGCTCTACATATGCCCAGTACTGTGTACTGTACTAAATAATTGCACTGTCTACTCATTTTGTATTTGTCCTGTCCTGTATTTATTATTGTTTATTTAATGTTTATTTATTGACATTTTGCACTATATTGGACTGTTTGCACTTGTGTAGCATGTTGTCTGTTGCACTGTTGTTTTTGTGTTGCACCATGATCCTGGAGGAACATTGTCTCGTTTTTGTTGTGTACTTGTATATAGCTGAAATGACAGTAAAACCTCTTTGAACTTTAACTTTCAACTTGAACTTCATGTTATGTTTTCTCTTCATTTTGTTTTACTAGTGTAGAGTAGAATAACTATCAGTAGTAGTACCAAATAAGGTGACATCAAAAAGATCCCAAATGATAGTCAAAGTCTTTAGCATTGCTCAGAGGTAGAACAGTCAGTAATGGCTCATTGAGTCCTTCAATGAACCAAGCTGGATATTAGTTCTTTGTTTCTGCTACTTTGCTTTGTCTTATCTCTTTGGATTATCTCTCAGTTCTACTTGCATTAGTTCATAATCACAGTGTGTGTGCAGTGCTTTACTTGTGCACTAACTGTTTAGGTCTCATCATAGTACAGAGACCACTCTGATTAAAGTAGTTAATGACCAGTTGTTGGTCTATGACCAGAGTTGTGTCTCTTTGACTGTATTGCTTCATCTCAGTGCAACATTTGATACTGAAGATCATAACATTTTTCTAGATAGGCTCTAAAATGCTGTTTGGATTAGGAGACTAGCCCTTTCCTGGTGTAGATCTAACTGATCTTCGCTCATGTAAATCACATTTCTAGGACAGCCTTTTTCCACCTCAGGAACATTGCAAAGATTAGAAACATAGTATAATTAGAAATTAGAAATTAGATTAGAAACATAATTACAATTATAATTACAAGATGCAAAAAAACCTAGTCCATGTGTTTCTGACTTCCAGATTGGATGACTATAACATCTTACTATCTGGTTGTACCACTAAGTGCATAAACAAGCTCCAGTTAGTTCACAATGCAGCAGCCAGAGTTCTTACTAGAACTAGAAAGTTTGATCACACTACACTGCATTGGCTACCAGTAAAATTCTGTATTAATTATAAAATAACCTACAAAGAAATGAAGAGCCCTACACTACCATAGTGAATTCTTGGTCTGTTATAATCCACTACGTATGCTTAGATCAAAAGGTGCAGGCTGTTTATTAGTACATAAAATAAATAAATCTACCATAGGGCCCAGAGGTTTTCCCTATAAAGCTCCCACTCTATGGAATAACCTTCCTGTATATATTTGAGAGTATTGTATATTCAGACATTTTATTAACTACTTCCCATCTTCAGTAAAGGTGTAGATCTGGGGTTCATGGGCACTGAGAGTTATGGTAAACTGGGATGTTGTGTCACTTCATCTCTCATCATTCTAGTTTGTTGACTGAGAGCAGTGGAGTGCTGATGTTCTAGGGATGTGCCTCATGCCTGTGTTTCAATCTAGATCCTTTTAGCTGTGCTGCCATAGTTAGTTCTGCCATCTTTGCACGTTATATACCCCTATTTTACACACTTTACTATTTGATCAGGCCTAATAATCTGCCCTGTCTTTCTGCCGAGGTACATCTACATCCTGATGTTGCTCAGCCTTGACCCATCTCAGCTACTGTGGCTCCTCCCACCCCAACTCTCCACTGCTGTGGCTCCTCCCACCCCAAACCATTAACATATCGCTCCTTCCACCTCCCCCCCAGCCACTTACTTCTCCACCTTGGTTCTCTTGCCCCTGAACATTGAGAAGCTCTAGACTGACTGGGCAGCTGTTCCTAGGTCACTCCTGTGACAGATTGATTTTGTACTCTAGACTAGATCTTGTAGAACCCAGAATAGATCTTCTAGTACCAGACTAGGACTTCTAGAACCATGACTAGGACTTTATTAGAATCAAGGATACTGCTTCTGTTGCTTACTTGAGCATGTTGCTTAAAGTAATATATATTCATGCCTGAAGGTGTGTCTGGGTTGAATTTACCTGCTGGACTCTTAGCAGTCGACTCTTCACATTTGTCTCCACCTGTGAGAACAGACATCAGAGTAAAGAGCAGAAAATATAAAACCTACTTTATTAATGGTGAGTAAGTCCTGTGTGCAATTTTTGGTTGACTGCTATGTTTAAAAATACATTGAACATTTCTTAATTGACATTTTATAAATTATATAGTCTGTGTTAAAAAACACATTGTTTATTATTGGACTACATTTGTGATTTGTCCATGTTTAAACTGAGATTGACAGCACTGTTCTCATTGTTGTTAAAGAACATTTGTTATTCAAACCTATTTGTTTGCAATGTTTATTAATATACCAGATGATTTTGAGTTTTGCCATATTCTACTTATTAATTTATTAATTGAGATCACTAATGAAAGAAAATTAGGTTTTTGAATATATAAAATAAATATGTAAACTGTTAATGAAAGAGAACAAAAAGTGAAGTTTGTCCAGATATTCTACATATTGGCATTTGGCTCTGATTCTACAGAAGGAACTGTATCTCTCTCTGGTCAGGAGTGTGGTGTCCTCATCCAGCTAACTGTTCAAGTGCAACATTATATTCCTTTTCCTATAGAGGGAATTGTATCTCTCTCTGGTCAGGAGTGTGGTGTCCCCGTTTCATCCTCAGAGACACTGGAGCTGCTCAGTCTTTTAGAAGGAGTGTTAAGTCTGCCTGACCAAACAGCTACAGGAGAGCAAGTGTTGGTGAGAGTGTCAACATGGGCTTTACTGAGGTGCCTTCACTCCTCTCTTCTGACTGTGTAACTGACAGTTGTGGTGGGTGTGTGCCCAACACTTCCAGTGCCTGCTAACACTGTTATTGTATATAATGATTTGGCTGGAGGTGATGTGTGGAGAAGTTCCATTGTGGTCTCTTCTACAGTCTTATTGCGTAGAGCTTGACTGCAGAAGGCCTTCCATGGTTAGTATTTGCCATTTGTGAAGTTGTTCAGGATAGCACAGGTTTTAGTCCCAATGATCTGGTGTCCCAATGATCTGGTGTTTGCGCCTAAGTGTTAGGATAACATGAAAAACGATTTCTACCCCAGTGCTGTCAGGCTGAAGAACAGTTTCTACCCCAGTGCTGTCAATAAAAAGACACCTGACCTCAGCACACAGGGCAATAAAGACACCTGACCTCAGCACACAGGGCAATAAAGACACTTGACCTCAGCACACAGGGTAATAAAGACTCTTGACCTCAGCACACAGGATAATAAAGACACCTGAGCTCAGCACACAGGGCAATAAAGACTCTTAACCTCAGCACACAGGGCAATAAAGACACTTAACCTCAGCACACAGGGTAGAAAAGACTCTTGACCTCACCACACAGGGTAATAAAGACTCTTGACCTCACCACACAGGGCAATAAAGACTCTTGACCTTAGCACACAGGGTAATAAAGACTCTTGACCTCAGCACACTGGGTAATAAAAACACCTGACCTCAGCACACAGGGCAATAAAGACTCTTGACCTCACCGCTCACGTCTCCCTCCCTCCCTGACCTTGTCACTGGCTGTGCTGTGTGTATAAATTAACTAAGCATTGTTTTCCACTACATTCTTTGTCTATGGAGTTCACTAACAAAACAAAACCAAATGCTATCAGCATATAAAATGCTGAAATAGTGAGTTTAAAAAGTGAACATGATTTCACCTGCTTTATTTTCACTGTGTTTGATTCTCAGGGTCTCAGCCAGTTGGTTGAGGTTCATCTTCTTCAGGATGTCCAGTGTGATCTCCACAGCTCCATCTGGGTCATATTTCTGCACCATCTTGTCCACAGTGTCAAGTCTGTCTGTATTCTCGAGATGGGACTTTGGGATGCGTTTGTCATCTTCTACACTGTTGGTCAGATGCCACTGGAACTTCTTCAGGTCCTCTATCTTCAGCTCCTCTAGAATGTCCAGCAGTAGTTTTGAAATGCTGTCCATCCTGAATCCAGACAACAGACTCCAGATTACTGAAGGTTCACAAACATGTTCAATGGTTTATGTTCACAGAGCAGGAATAGACAGAGGAGTGAATATGAGTGTGTTGGGTGAAGTGTGCTGTGTGGGTGATGTAGAGAGGTGTGAACATAGGGAAAAGATTATCATTTATTACCGATTAATTACCAAATTAAATTAATTCATATTTTGTGCAGGGACCGAATGCCATTGTTTCAAATATACTTGCCATTATATCCAACTTAATTAATAAATGTGAAGTTTACTGATTAATGAATAAAACAAATATTTAGCGGACTTGTGGACAAATGAAAAGGGAAAGAGGGAAGAAAGAAAAAACGGAAAAAAAGAAAAAAATTTAAATAAGATGTGTGACATTTGCCCGAATGCCGCAGGGCGTGGAACAGGACGCACAGACTCCCTCGACTTTTGTACATTTAATGACATTAAATATTTAAGAGAAGGGTGGCACTCACACATAACATTAACAGTGAACATAAATACACTTAACGCTAAGGATAACATAGGCTATACAGACAATAACATGAGCTACACAAACATGGATACTAACATTATGCTAACAAACAATGACCTACGCTAAGGCACTGATGGTGGTTTAAATAGGCAGACAAACACTCAACGTTAAACCCCATACAGGTGCGTGCCATCACGGGGGTGTGGCTACAAACAAGATTGAACCCCCAACACGTGGCAGGCCGTACCACGTGACTTGTGGGGGGGGAGCGTCCCGTGACGAGATGAGCAGAGAAGAATGACTTCCAATAAAGTGGATTGAGTAATCAAGTGACCCAGACCTACACACACAACTTAGTTAAAGCTAACTAGGCAAGAGGCTACTATGGCTAAATTAATTAATTAGCGAGAATTGAGTAAAAATGTCTGAAAGGGAAGAACACCTATCTGGGGAATCCTAATGGGAACTTAGACCTGAGGTTACTATCTGAGCTAACAGGGGAGAAAAATACATCTGTACAGAATTATTTATGTGAATGATGGCTCATGGCTGGCACCCAGAGCTTACCCTGTGAATAAAGTAGATAATCTTGTGTTTCGAGGTTAGTCAAGGGTCAGATAATCACTCTGCTCAGGGAGAGTTTGCAGAGCTTCGGAGTGGCTGAATTCTGGATGAATTTACACCACACATATTTCTCTCTGCACTGTCAGTGACCCTAGCTCATCACCCAAGTTTTTCCGAGATGGCAAAATAGGCTGGGCCGAATCTTTTGGACAGCCCTGAACTTCGCCAGAGTTCCTGAGATTTAGGAAAGGTATTTCAGGAAGCACACAAGTTTGTAGTCGGGTGATGTAGACTGTTTTAAACCTAAGGCTGGAGGTTGGCTAGATTAAAACTAATTATGGTTGGCCAAACAGAACAAATCCTAATTCTACCAACAACAAAAAGAAAATGATTAAGTTGACGGTGTAGTGAAGAGCAAATGAAATGAGTTTAGATAGATTTGCAGACTGGGTCTAAGACAAACATATAAAATAAAACACTATTAAAATTACATAATTCTTCTCATGAGAGGTGCAGCCTTTAAGTTACTTCTTGTAGAGTTTGAACAGACTGTCCGATACTGAGAATTGATTTTTAACTACTGATCTCGGGGGCAGCATGGAAGGATTGGCTCATCAGCTCTGTTCATGCATATTCATAGTTTCTTTGTCTCAATCTCAGGTTTTGATTCAGTCAGGCATTTATCTCGAGTTAGCTTACAAGACACGATTAATTTAATACAGTAAATAAAAAGGAAAGAAAGGGGGAATAAACAACTGGAACAGATATTGATATATTGATATATTGCTACTTGGGGTTGGGTGATAATCGTCTTGTCATGGTACGCTCCCCTTCCCTCTGATCACGTGGTATGGCCCACCGCGTGCAGTGGGCTCGCTGTTAACTGTTCATGCTGACTTGTTTGTAACCACGCCCCCTTTTAGCACACACCTGCACCCAGTTCTTGGTTTCGTTTATGTAAGTATTTATGTATTTAAATGCCTGTTCATGTTAAATGTTAGGTGTGTTCACAGTAGATGTTCATGGTGTACTGGATGTTACGTGTGAATGCCGTTAACGTGTGTTGTTTATCTTTTCTTTTTTACATTAATAAATGTGTGTCTCCGTCGAGAGAGGTCTATGTGCCCTGCTCCTTGCCCTGCGGCACTCGGGCCGTCACATGTCATTTAAGCCGTAATAGGTGGGAACAATTTTATCACACTAATTTCACCTGACCGCTTAGTCCACATATTTCTAAATGAAAAAGAAAAAGTTCTTACCACCAATATAAAGCTCATAACTATATATAGGAAACA
>NC_137497.1:24608720-24741220 GCF_041902795.1 Electrophorus electricus | reverse complement strand
CACAGAAGTAAGGCGTAGCATGAGGGCACACAGACCTCAATACCTGAAGGTACCAGCTAGGCACTTGGCTCAGAGCTTTGGCAAAAACCCAACACTGAATGCTTGGGTCACTGGGCTTATATAAGGTCTACCCCAGCTGTTGGGCGTTAACCCTGATTAGTGGTGTTCCACGAGGCCTCCCTCTGGTGGCTGGAGGGAGCCTCAGCCTGGTGCCAACCCTTACACATTTAGCACTTCAGGTCACTACACTAACAGTGTAGGTATTCATTCTTACAGGGCATTTTTCTGTTTAGGTTCTGTTTGGAACTCAGACACAATCAGTTGCCATCAACAGAAAGCAGTTTAGATGCTTTAGTTCAAGAAAGAATTAAACACTTTCTATCAACATGTGCTGTGTGAGACAGAGAGAGATCCATCATGGTGTAGTGCTGCTGTCACATGTGTGTGTGTGAGAGAGAGATGGAGAGAGAGAGACATGGGGGTACAGAAAGAGAGATGGAGAGAGAGACATTGGAGGGGTACAAAGAATGAGCACCTAGGATTTAGCTTCAGTTCAAGTTCTGAATAACAGTTTGGAATTTGCCCACAGCAGTTTTCATTACCAGAAACCAGTTCAGCAGGTCTGGTTGTTATCTTTTGACTCTGAACCATGGGCTGAACACCTCAGGGGAGCTGTTAGCATTTTAGCTCTGGGGCCAGAGTGAAGTAACACCCACAATATCGTCATGTTTCCCTGACAAGGAGGAGTTAGACTGGAATGGGAGTGAAGTACTGAGTGTTTAATGGACACCGTTCTGAGATAAAGGAAAGACCGAGTGGCCAACATAAAAGACAAGTGTGAGAGAGTGTGAGGGCATCTTTTTAATCAGGCAGTGGTAAATAGTAAGTAAGTATACAAGTACAATATTTATTGTATATAGCACTTTTATAGACTGGAGTGTGTATATTTTATATTAAAGTTAGTGTGTGTGTGTGTGTGTGTGTGTGTGTGTGTGTGTGTGTGTGTGTGTGTGTGTGCACGTGCGTGCGTGCGTTCATGTGTGTCTGTAAGTAAGTAAATATTTATTTGTATATAGCACTTTTATACTCTGGAGTGTGTTTATTATATATTAAAGTTAGTGTGTGTGTGTGTGTGTGTGTGTGTGTGTGTGTGTGTGTGTGTGTGTGTGTTATGACACAGTAAAGGTTGTAAGTTGTTGTTACTAGCTGTAATTTAGAATTTAGAACCTACAAGCTACTTTATCTAAAGTCACTCACTGATGCCAACAAGCTCTCATTGTTGACGAGAGAGAGGAATACTGTCTCCATCTAGTGGCCATAATGTGTATTAAGTTCAACTCTTTTTATTCTGCATTTCCTCACAATTAAAACATAAGCCTCAAACGCTTAGTACACAACTCCCAATAGTCTGTATGTACTGAGTGCAAGATGACCATGTGGCAGTGGTAGCTCAGTGGATAAGGTACTTGACTTAGAATTGGAAGGTTGCTGGGTAAAGCCCCACCAGTTGTCACTGTTGGGCCCCTGAGCAAGGCCCTTAACCCTCAACTGCTCAAGCTGTAATCAGTCATAACTGTAAGTCGCTTTGGATAAAAGTGTCAGCTAAATGTAGTGGCCGTAGCGAGTATTGCAGCGGCACCATAGTTCCTCATGGTTAATCCATATCTTCAATGTTTCCTGAGATTGAGCCACATCCGGCCAAATAGTTTTATTATTTTGAAAATAAACTAATTTTAAAACTGAAACTTCAAGTCTTGATTTTGAACTTTAAAAATACAACACTGTATTCCAACTAAAAAGTTTAGGAAACGTGTTGTTTCAGTTTAAATGATTAACAGACACTTTAAAGTGAGGTTTCTCCGTTCATGGAGCTCTGTGAGGGCAGCGTAATATCTGCTTACGATGCGTCCAACAGGACAACTCAGCGCGCAGGTAAGAAATGTTAGCTATTTTTGAACAGATACTCAGTGAAATTATCCTAAATATTGTAATGACGGGTTAATAGGTGCATACGTAAAGGGAAATGTGTCTTTAGGTGTGGAGTTTGCCAAAGATTGAACTGAAGCGTAGGGCAGGCATTAGCTAGCAGGCTAGTTAGCTTTCTGCTATTAGCTAGTTAGCGTTCATGTGTCCTACAGTCCTTCAGTGTCCAGCTCATGTTTTTGCCTTCAGCGCTGTTTGTTAACATCTGTGTTACACACTGGTGACTACAGCTAATTCAACAGTGGCTCCAGCTGCACAGTGTCCCATGTTCATAAATACTAGTTAGTTTACACAGCAGGACCTTTTCAGGTGTGTTTATTGTGTGTTGTGATCCGCAGCTAGCTGGCTAAGTTATGTATGAAAAACTGATGACGTGACGGACGCAGTTCTGCTCAGCGCAGTTCAGGTTGAAGAAGAACAACGTTCAGTACTGGAGAAGTTAAGAGGGTTCTGTCTGAATTTCCAGTTAGTCCTTGTTGTGTGGAGAGCAGTGTGTTGTTGTTAGTCTGTGTTGTGTGAAGAGCTGTGTGCGTCTTTTAGTAAGTGCAGACACAGCAGTAGTAAATGTAATTGATTTATTATTTATTATTATTTATTAGCTAAATATATGCAGCTGACTTGTGATGTCTTAGGGTTAATATGATGAAAGTGAACCTTGATGGCAAAGTTATAGGTTATTTCATTATGTAACGTAATATAATATTGAATATAGTCTCTCAGTGTACTAACTAGAGTAAGTGAGTTATAGGTTAGTTCATTATGTAATGTAATAGTGAATAGTCTGATAATGGAATTTACAAACTGTCAAATTATTTATTGCTTGATTTGATTTGCCCCCTCCACATATTTAATATATATTTATTTTATATATATATATATATATATATATATATATATATATATATATATATATATATATATAATGTGTATATGTATGTATGTATGTATGTATGTATGTATGTATGTGTGTGTGTGTAAAATATTATTATATGATTTATGATGTGGCAATATTATATGAAAATACATTAAAACACAATGAGGGATCCTCAAAATAGTTTTATTGACTTAAAAAAAATTATTTAATTGTGAAATATTCAGGTGATTAAAGTTAATAAAAGTTAGGAGTCTTAAACGATTACGTTCCACCCAGTCTTTGATGTCTGCTCTGCTCAGCTGCCGGTCATGTACTGATACTCAAACATGCCTATGGGTCTCGGTTGTGTCTCTCTCTCTCACTCACCCACTCACTCACCCATCCTACTCCCTCCCATTGGCTGATTCTCTAAGAAGTCACACCTCCTCAAAAGTCGTCACCCTATCATGCAGAAAATACTTTCTGACAAAAATTGACATCATCCATCATCCATCCCACTCTCCATCCCACTCTCCTCCCTCCTGAGTCTCTAAGAAGTCACCCCCCCCATTAACACCACCATGCAGGAAACCCCCTCCCAAAACCAAATCCCTCCCAGAACTAGGCCAGAAAGATAAAAATTTGGTGCTTTTTTTTCTTTGTACCTAACCAACCAGACCTGTTTAAAATAGGTTCCTTTAATTGAGAAGTATTATTATGATTAAAGAAAATTTAAGTTTTCAGTCTTATACTACACCAGTTTTTCTTCACTTTCTATGTTGTTTAGTATTCTCTCTGACACACACTCTACAGTCAGGGGTCGTTGATTCTCTCTCTCTCTCTCTCTCTCTCTCTCTCTCTCTCTCTCTCTCTCTCTCTCTCTCTCTCTCTCTCTCTCTCTCTCTCTCTCTCTCTCTCTCTCTCTCTCGCACGCACGCACGCACGCACTTCTCCCCAACACCTCTTCACATCTTATTTGCCAGATGTATTCAAACAGGGCAATAAGCAAACTTTTCAGAAAACATCACAAAGTCTCTATTTATTTATTTTCTGCGATGTCTAAACAAATGTGGTTACTTTATAAGTTTTATCACAGTTTGGGCCCTTAACATTTTTCAGTGCATTCTACATCTGAGAGTGGTGTTGGGGAGGGGTGGATTGTAATTTACAGCTTTTATACAAAAACCATTTCTTTTCTACACCTACACTTCTTTTCTTAAAGCCGTGTTTTACGGTACTTCACTCCTTTAGTTTACAGTTGTAATTGTAAGCGATACATCTGAAAACTTTTGTCAAGACCTCCGAATGAACATGGACATGGCTCACATGTTTTCAACAGGTACGTTCTTTTTTTATCCGTTCATGTTAAAACATATTAGTATAAGTTACTTAAAAGGCTGGCATGTATCTAGCTATTTATTTAGCTAATGGTTGAAATACTTCATCATGCGTTGTATGATTTAACTCGGTGGGGCTTAGTGTCATAATTAATTTCAGGTCTAGACCGCTCAGCCTCCCAGTCGAACAGACTCGACTCCTTATCCCTGTCGTCCGAGCCATCTTAAAAAAAAAAAATTGATCCAATTATTCTAGTATAAATGTGATTAATAAACATGCTTTTAAAAATATACTTACGTAGAGATGGTGGCCTACAGGTTAATGTGGTTGAACAGCGTGAATAGGCATAGAGATATTTAGATGTATCTTATAAGCCACAGTGACCTCTGTATACGTTTCTATAGACGTTGCCGGTTGTACGAGGTGAAATATTTGTGAGCTCCGCCGGAGGGCTCGATGAATAGTGATGAATAGTGGATGACGGTAGAGGGATTCACCCCCTCTGCCTCTGTGTGACAAATTAATGCACTGCATAACCTTTTAGACATAAAGCGGAGTTTTAACATATGGTAGACGCACTCTAGAAAAGATTATCTTGTAATAACTCATTCGATATATGAACTGTTTCATCAGCTTGTGTCCTTATATCTGCAAATAAAAGGTAACAAAAATGTAAACAAAACAAATGTATAAAAGTTCACAAATAAGAAATTAACTTTGTCGGCAATTCTCCTCAGAGTCAAGAAAGTGAATGTCGGAAACTATAGAAATACATAGAACAGAATTATTTAAAAAATGGATAACGGTTGATCCATGTCCATGTTCGTTCGCACGACTTGGCAAGGTTTTCAGATGTATCGCTTACAATTACAGCTGTGAACTAAAGGAGTGAAGTACTGAATATACGGCTTTAAGAAAAAATCGGTGGGGAAAGAGATGGTTTTCAGATAAAAGTTGTAAATTATGTCCCTCCCCCAAACACCTCTCTCAGTACTGGAATGCACTGAAAGTGGTAAGAGTACAATGTGTGATAACGGACAAAAACCTTGTGTGATAAAACTTATAGAGTAACCACATTGGTTAGAGATCAGAGGAAAAAAAAAAAAGAGAACTTTGTGATGTTTTCTGAAAAGTTTGCTTATTGCCCCGTTTGAGTACATATGGCAGATAAGATGTGAAGAGGTGTTGGGGAGAAGTGTGTCTCTGTGTGTGAGAGAGTGTGAGAGAGAGAGAGAGAATGAATGAATGAATCAATCAATGACCTCTCACTGCAGAGTGTGTGTCAGAGAGGACACTGAAATAATTCTTTAATAATGAAATAATGTGATTAAAGAAAATTAAAGTTTTCAGTCTCATACACCAGCTTTTCTCCACTTTCTCTGTCTATTCAAAGATTCCTACTCAAACATCGGGGGTACAAATAAACTTGAATGAGCGGGTATGAGGGTCTGGTTTTGTGGGAGGAGTTGCACGCTGCACAGGATTGGTCAGACCGGTTGGTTGGGTAGGGAAAAAAAGGTGGCAAAATTTGATCTTTCTGGCCTAGTCCTGACTCTTGGAGGAGTTTGATTTTAGGCAGAAGGACACCTTATATCAATTTTGTCAGAAAGTGTTTACTGCATGGTAGTGGGGAGGACTTTTGAGGAGGTGTGACTTCTTAGAGAATCAGCCAATGGGAGAGAGTGGGATGGGTGAGTAAGTGGGTGAGTGAGAGAGAGAGAGAGACACACACACAACCGAGACCCATATGCGTGTTTGAGTATCAGTACATGACTGGCAGCAGAGCAGAGTGGACATTAAAGACTGGGTGGTACGTATTCATTTAAGACTCATAACTTTTATTCACTTTAATCACTTGATTATTTCTCAATTAAATAATTTTTTAAAAAGTCAATAAAACTATTTTGAGGTGTCACAGAACGCTCGCCTCCTGCGAGTCATGGGGTTTGGCCCACCACATGACTTGGGAGGATGTTTGTGGCCACGCCTGCACACACCTGTACCTCGTCTTGTCTGTGTATTTAAACTCATGTCAAGCTGGCAGTGTGTTGGTCATTGTTGGTGTAGCGTGTTTGTAACTATGTATTGAGGCTTGACTGTTTGTTTAATTATCATGTTAAATGTTAAAAGTCGTTAGCGTTTAGTGTGCTCATGTTCACGTGTTTTTCACGTGAGTGCCACATTTGTCCTTTATGTTGTGTTGGAATAAATGTTCGTCCATGTCGAGGAAGTCTGTGCATCCTGCTCCAAGCCCTTCGGCACTTAGGCTACCACGTTACAGAATGACCAACATACACAGGACGCAAGCTTCCGCGGCAAAAAACAGATTTCCTAGCGGGAGGTGTGTAGGCACCCCCACCCTGCTACCCGGATCCCAGGACATTGGGGAGAGGACAGCGACTGCTGTCCGGGTCTTCTCCAAAAGCGGATGGGAATACCCCCAGGAATTTCTTGGGGGAGGCCTGAGGCTGTTTAGCCTGGGCCAAGGAGGACCGAAGGGCACTGCAACGACCAGGAGGAGGGCAGAGCTGAAGCCCGAGTCCCTTCCCTTCAGCGGACTCGCCAGCGAGACTGGAGGGGTCAAAGTCCCGGAGGCAAACCGCCTCTGGGATGCTCCTAGAGCAGCGGGAGAGAGGACTGTTGAGGGAGGTGGCATGTCTGGAACCGGGGTGGACGTGCACGCCTGTGTGTCCGTTGAGACCACCGACACGGCAAGGTGCCTGTGCGGACGTCAGGCACCACATCAAAGCGCCGTATGTTTGTGTGTGGGTGTTACTGTGTGTTTGTCTATGCGCCTTTTATATGTTTACAGGCACAATGTTGTTGGGAGTGTACTGGACTGCCCTGAGAGAGGCAGGGAAGCTGCCTTTCTCCCTCTCACCGCAAGCTCTCCCTTGCTGGCGGCACCTGGCCCACCTGGTACTGGGTGGGCTCCGGGCACTGCCATGCTGTGTTTTTGTGTGCGTGTATATGGCACCCGGAGGTTCGCGTTCATTGGACGGACGCGGCAGGAACCGTGCCCATTGGGAGGGGGGTTCTGTCACGGAACGCTCGCCTTCCGCCAGTCAGGGGGTTTGGCCTGCCATATGACTTGAGAGGATGTTTGTGGCCACAGTTGTCAAATTAATCAATCAAATCAGGCAATAAATCATTTTGACGGTTAGGTTATTACTTTTCTATTATTATGCTTGCACTGTTAGATTTGTATATATCTATGGTAAACTGGACCTCAGTAACAGGCATGCTACAGCCCTAGCTACAAAATCCAGCTAATTTGCTGCTGTCAGATGAACTAATCTGGTCAATGATGGTCAAGATAGTTGAAAAGCTGGACATCCGGGCAATAGATGTACCTTACGCAGTTAAACCAGCTGAATAAACTGGTAGACCAGCAAAGGCTATGTTTTGGTTCAAGTTTGATGGTTTAGCTACAATTTCCAACTGGACAGTGGGTCCAGCAGCATAAACAACTTGACCAAGCTATTCAAGCAGTATAATCAGCAGGGTCATACTGGTCAAATCTGATTATACTGGTCGACCAGTTTGGTTATTGCTCATACTGGTCAACAAGAACTATCTTGTTCTTATCTTTTATCTGAAGTGTGATGTTTATAGCTACATGCATACAAAATGTGATTTGAAATAAATAAAAATCTAATTGTATTTTGGATTTTAAACATCATTTTTAAGGCTGCCTACAGCCTAGCATAAATAAATATGCACGAATAGGTCAGTCTTTCATTCTGTATCACGTATATCATAATAAAACCATGGTAACCAAAAAACTTACTTTTCACTTCCAAAAGACTTGGCGCTGATCTCAGAAGTCCATCTCCTCCCCGTGTCCTCTGCAAACAGCCATTCTGTTGTTGTGGCAAACTTCCATTCTGTTGTGACTGGATTTGCAGCATTTCTGAAGTTGTGTAAGTTTTCTGAATTTGCACCGGGTTGTGTTGTCATTTTGATGAATGTGCTTTATGTATTTGCAGCGCGATGGGTCTTCCTGGCAACCTTAGTGGGTGTGGAGTGTGAATCAAGCTCCAACTTTGATGTAAATAATTGTTTTTTCTCTCTTGGGCTTTATGTATATTCTTTAGAAAGGCTTTTCTTTTGCTACGTTTTCAATTAAGCGCACATAATTGAGCACAAATGCATTTCCGTAGCGATGACTTCTTGGAAATGTAATGGAAGTCCAATGGAAATGCATGCTTTATCCTATTTTATATAAAGAAGAATTGATTTGCGGATCGATGCCTGCTGTGTTTTCCAGTTTCATCTCATGTTCTCCATTGGTCAATGCAGGAACATGGTTGACTATTTTCATGAATGGTTTGCATATACGTGAATGCTTGATTTATGTCTGGCATAAGCTACATGACCATTTTAAAGCTACATTTACCAAAGACTACTGTTTTCCCCAACTAATGCGTATATGTAGTTCTATCTAACAAGTATTTCATAGATATAGAGAATAACAGCAAAACCTAGTAGAACCTACACCTAGGTGATTGGCAGAAGAGAAGTGAAAGACCTCACATTATTCTTAAGTCTTATTCTTTCTGGATTTACAGAGGAGTCACAGGTGAACAGCCTCCAACAGAAAACATGACATTCGTCCTGCTGGAAAGAACAAACACAAAGGTGCTTGACATGAGAAGAAGTGATTTGAAATTCTCACAGACTGCTTTTAAACTTATGTGCATCATATTCAGATGGTAACACTACAAGTTTGCTGTATATGACCTTTGTCTTTTTTCTTTTCTTTTATTCTCTTCCCTTAGATGTAGTTTTGCTGATGCTACATTACAGGCTGATTAAGGAGGTGGTGTCCTTCACAGTCAAACAGTTCATCATACTAATCTTGGGTGCTGTGTGTGCTTTGTGTTGAGCAAATCTTGGCTGGCCACTGGAGGTGTGTACAGGGCAGGAGATTGAGCTGAGTTTGATCCCAGTGATGAGTCCCTGTCGGGCCTGCGGGGCTGCCTGTAACCCTGCCCCTCATCTATCACATTGCATGCTGCAGTCATTTATTATAGAGAGAAATGTGAACTAAGGTCGACAATGGCACTTACATAAAATTGCTACATCGAATAAACTTTAGACTGTGTGTGTGTGTGTGTGTGTGTGTGTATGACTTTGTGCATGGCACCTACTCCCCTGGATGGGTTTCATGTGGCCCGGTGCAGCACCTAATGATGGCAGATGTGCAATGAAAGTGAAAGTTTGGAATGATGTGACCTGTCGGAGAGGGTCAGTCAGCCAACCTCACACTCCAACGTCACATGAGAAACAGGAGGCCAAATTAACCCACTAGGCTTAGTGTACCTAATGGTACTGTTCACTTATGCATACTGTCAATGCCACAACACAGAGCATGCTAAACCTGGACTTCAGGTGACACTGTTTGGATGTTGTGCTTACTAATCCTAGCTGCAACAGTTATTTAGGTCATTATATCAGGTGACATAATCAGGTGATTAATGTCGGCCAAACAGTACTAATCCAAATTCTACCAATGCCAAAAGAAGATGACCTTAAGTTGACTGAGTAGTGAAGAGCAAATGAATCGAGTTTAGACAGACTAACTCTCACCTCGTGAGAGGTTCTAGACTTGTAGTTACTTCTGTTTAAAATGACTCTGCTGAAATCAGTTTTTAACTACTGATCTCAGGGGTGGCATAAGAAGGAAAGGCTCAACAGATCTGTTCATGCAAATTTATAGCTTTGTCTCAGTCTTAGGCTTTGATTGTGTCAGGCATTTAGCTCGAGTTACCTTACAAATCATAAATTAATTCGATATAGTACATTATATAGAATATAGAACAGAAAGAGGGAAACAAAACAACTGGAACACAATTTTTATTACAATAATTTCACCTGAGCACTTAGTCTGCACATTTATAAATACAAAGGAGTTCTTACAAACAATATAAAGCACACTACTAATTTTTCATATATTATCTGGCTTCTCCTACTACTAATTCAGAAGCACTTTGCTTGCACAGCTGAGGAAGGACCTCAAAAACATTTCATTACTCAAAGACAAAACATTAGAGAATATTCAAGGAAAACAGATAATGGTTCAAGGCAGATATGACTATGCAATATTTCAAACATGTATGTGCAAATGATTTATTTCAAAGCTTAAGGTTTTGATCACAGATTCAAAATCAGGAGTGAAAGACAAATTAGAGAAAATGTTTATTTGAGGCTATGCTATTTAATTTGGGAAGTTCATTGTATGGAAACATTCTGGAAATTAATGTATAGTCTATCCTGTCCTCATGGTCAAGGCTGGTCAAGCTGCTTCAAGCCTGAGTGGAATCTTGATCCGCATCTGAGTATTTTTCTGTACTTGGACTGAAATAGTTTACTCAAAGTGCTGAACCCTTTGGATGGATTGGAAAAGTGCTGCTCATGGCCTGAGGGCTTGTAATCCGCAGCGTGAGGGTCTCCGAGCATCTCTCTCACCTTGGGTGAGGCGTCCTTGTGTAAGTAGTGATAGGGCTTTTTGCCACTGTTGTCACGTATGTTGCAGTTGGCACCATAATCACGCACCAGAACACTCAGGACTGATTTATGGCTGTGAATAGCAGCCATGTGTAGTGGGGTGTAGCCGTCGTAGCTCTTGATGTTAACGTCAACCCCTGGCCCACCTTGTTGTGAAAGAAGAAGGATCTTGTGCACCATTTCACTGTTTCCTTGTTTAGCAGCCCAGTGAAGTACTGTGAAGCCAGAAATGAAGTTTCTCTTCTCTGCCAGCTTGATGTCCTGGAGCAGAAGTTGGCAGATTTGCTCCTGCTGTCCTGCAGCACACTTCACAAGCCACTCATGTTCTCTTGGCCCTAGAGGGAAGATGACTGACTGCTTTGCATCCACACCTGGTTTGGTGTCTTTGTTGACCCTTTTCAGGGCTGGTGAAGCAGGTGCCATAGAGTGCCTCTGCTTGGTTCTGGCTGATCTGTACAAGTCATATCCATCAGACACTTCACTCAGACATGCTGCCACAGTCCGTTCATGGGCCGTCTTCAAATCTGCCGGAGCAAGTATCATTACTTCTGGATATATATAGAACACATATTGTATGTACTACATACAGCCTGATGAGCCTAAAACCTTGTAATAGATGAATAATGCACTAATACTGCACTAAGTGGTGTTGCATATTTTAAATGAGAGTTTTAGTCATCGCTGATCAGATGATAAAAGCATTTTCAATAAGTCAGTTTTTGTCCCTTATTGTAAAGATTATTTAGTTTACTGTGTTTTTTTATACATGAGATTTAAATTAATCCTTTTAGAAAGACAAGGCCAAAAAGCAGAAAAAATAATCAAATATCCATACCAACTGTAGGACATTTTTTCCACTCTATCTTCAATTTTTTCAGATTCCACTTCTGCTTTCCTCTTTTGGTTTTCTTTATTAGATCTCTCCTGGATTCCACCTCCTTTGTGTCTATATATTCATTCTCGATGGCTCCAGCACACCAGCTCCAGAAACGCCTCATTGTTCAATCTGTCCTCTTCAGTGTCTTTCCACAGACTGATCTGTAAAGGTGTTCATGGGATTCCCCTCATGTGTGACATTATGACACGGGACATATGGGGTTCTAAAGTTCCAAGGGTGGAGATGAGTTGTTTTTCTTTGAATTTCCTAATTTAATTGCTGCCATAGCAACAACTGACAATGCAAACAGATATGTCATTAATGCAGTGACTCTTAACAGGTTCCTCAACCTGGATTGATTAACCATGTATGGCTCACCACCGGAGACTGTGATACATATAACATTCCAAAGTGTACTTAATTCTGAGCAAACTCTAACTAGCCTCATTACTGCTGAACTATGAGGGCCTGTTTAAAGAGAAATCAGGGAAACTGTACTTGCACATAAATATGAAACATTTTCACATAAATAGCCTACTACTTACATTTGTGCCTAATAATTTAAACTTGCATATACATGCACTTGCACATTCAATCACTGATGTGTAAACACAGAGTTGCACTATGCTTGTGTGTGTATGAGTGTGGCTGCTGTCACAGAACGTTTGCCTCCCACGAGTCACAGGGTTTGGCCTGCCACGTGACTTGGGAGTATATGTTTATGGCCATGCCTGCACACACCTGTACCTCATCTTGTTTGTGTATTTAAACCCTTGTTAGTGTGTACAGTATTGTTGATCATTGTTGGTGTAGCCTGTGGATGTCAAGATTAGTCTCGTTATTGTTAAACGTATTCATGTTCATGTTATATGTGAGTGCCGTTATGTTGTATGTAATAAATGTTCGTCCATGTCGATTGAGTCTGTGCATCCTGCTCCCCGCCCTCGGTACTCGGGCCACCTCGTTACAGCTGCGTGTGTGTAAAACAATTTTCAGGGTGCCGGAAGTCATTTCATTGTAACAGCAAGGCAGATATTTAACATGTGTACAGTGTGCATAATAGACAGAGGAAGACTGGCGAACTATTAATATTAGGACAGTTATGACGTTTGTGTAATACGTAGTGCTTTCTATCAATAAAGTAGTGCTTCTCTTAATGACAAATGTAACTGTTTCCCCATATATAATTGTGTGCTTTATATTGTTTGTAGGAACTTTTTCTTCTCATTTAGAAATATGTGGACTAAGTGATCAGTTTGTCTTATTATTTAATATGGTCAGTCTCACTATTGTTGGCAGATTTCATCACATTATTACGAATGTGGATACATTATCTTATAATTATAAGCAGTGTGAGATGTGAAGCTAAGTGAATTACATGTGCAGAATTTCTAACAATAGCCTGTTTTGTATAGGCCGGCTAGCTGACCACTCAGTAAAATTAAATGTGATTGCGGAGCTTGTTGCAGGTGAGTCAATTGAATTTGATTTCATTGTGTTTCATTTTTAACTCAGATGCATTAATCTGAACATTTTGTGTTCTAGCTGCAAGCTAACACTGACTTAAGCTGTGTGCGTTTGGAAGCGCTCTCAATGTCCGGTTAACTGTAGAGATATTCAAGCCTGGTAAATTGTTGTCAGATATTCAAGCTTCAGTGTTAGACAGCAAACATTCAATTGGCCGAGGTTGTCCTGCAAATTACAAATGTTTAGGTTTACAAGACCTCATATGCAATCACAGCTTTATCAAATGAAAATTGAAAAAGAAAGAAAAAATGATGCATTTGGATAGCAAGTCCACATGTGAAGTACAGACTGCATGGATGAGTAAGTCCAAACTGTTGGCACGCATTCTGCTAAAGGCAGTGCGTGCAGGAAAACTGCTATTAGCACGTCCATCATTTTTGAGGTGATTAACATTGCTTTTCTAAGACAGACATCTTTTTGACATCTTTTACTTTTAAATCCTATAAATGGTGACTGCTCCATATTATGTGCGATTATTTAAATCTGGATCTTAAAAACATTTTCCTTTGTGCAGGTTTTGATTAAGGATTACAGGTACAGCATCATTTTGTCTTGGCTGCTCATCCATCAGATAAAAATAAATAGCCCATCAAATAAATAGCAAATACCCGGTGTTGTGCAGTGAGCCCAGTCAGCCAAACCCTCTTTGTGAAACAGAAAACCTCAAGTTTGTTTCAACTCTAAGCCAACTAACTGAGTTTTCACTAAACCTGCTTTCTGATACAGGCTGCTGGTTGTACATATTTAAGGGTTCTAAGTGCTCACTGACCTTTTTTGGCCAACAATGTGGATGTTTACTCAATATGCTTACTAACAGACATGATGAGTACAACTGTGAATTTGTGTGTTTTTAATTATTGTTAGACTGTGTTTGTCTATAATTGTGACTCAGATCATCAGACCACTATAACAGCCTTGGCTAGGCAACAAAGCTGTAAAAGAGTGATGAGAAAACCAGCAAACAGAAGTGAAAGTAGAAGGAATGGAAACACAAGGAAAGACCAAGGTAGCTTAAATGTATTATACACCACACACACACACGCACGAACGCACGCAAACACACACACACACACACACACACACACATACATACATAATGGAGTAGCATCAGGAATAGAGTTTGTTTTTTTTGTTTGCTTTTAATACCCAAAAAAGTCAATTTTACCTGATGCGATATAGAACTCATGGCACTGCTGTATATTCTCTCCTGTTCTCATGAATTTGCTAAGGTACTGTAGGGCAAGACCGTTGTGCTTTGTAGGTCATTAGAAGGACGTTGTAATAGTAGGTGTCATCATCATTGAATCTGATGCCCGAGGACATTATCAGCTCTCCATGATTTCAGCCTGTTATCACACAGTTGTAAATAATAGAGATGGCATGATACCAGTTTTTCTGTACCAATCCAATGTCAACATCCTGTGTTTTAATGTCACCCGATAGCAATACTGATCTGATATTTTTTCATTAAAAACCTGCAACAGTAAACATGTTGGTGAATGGTTTGTTTTGGACCAAATAATCTTTTTTTTTTTTCTTGCCTGAACTCTCTGGTCCCTCCCGAGGTGGTGCTGGGAAGGTCTCATCAATCTCCCCTCTTCCACTGGCCGTCTCATCTCTGCTGCTGTTCCCTGAGAAGCAGGTTATTCCTGCTGAAAATGACATACAGACAAATTTCAAATTAGCCTAGTGTCCTCAAAGTAAGACCTATACTCCTAAATTTAATTGTACAGAATTAGCTAAAGTATAAAATGCATTGCCATTAAAGGGTAGGATAACCACAGTGTAAAACATGTCTATACAAATCTGTGTTGAGATAAAGGGAAAAACACAAAGAAAAAAATAAACTGGACTTTCAAACTGTAATAAATTTGTCAGTTAGCTGGTGCATTTGGACCTCACCATGTGTCTCTTGCACAAGCTGGACTTGATCTACTGCACTTGCACATGAACAGTAAAAATATATGAAGATATATTTTTACTAATTAAAGGAACAAAATAATGGAGCTATACATCACTCCCATTAGTCCATGGGCTACCATTAAAGGCTTGACCATTGTGGTCAGATACATGCTCTCTGGACTATATGATGTTTTGGAAATGTCTTTTTAGTACTAATATATGGTAAATATGCATTGCATTTCATTTTCAGTTCACTGCAGTTCATTTAAAGTCACTCAGCAATCAGTCCCATGATATAACGGGTCATTAAACATTGTCAGTTTTTCAGAATTTAAGAATGATCATTAGACAAAAACTCTAATCTATACATTCCATTTCAAATGATCTGAAGTAAGTAAACAAAACAATTAACAATGCCTGTAACAAAAGATTCAAATAATGTTAAAGGTGTTGAACCTTCATGAATCTGTCCATAGCCATGAGGACATAGAGGTTCCCGGCATTGGTGGTAGGAAAAGGGCCAAGGATGGACGATGGTGACTGTCTCCATGGATGCACTAAAGCAGAGACTGAAACAGGGTCTTCACTGTGGTCACAACAGCACACATACAGCTCGACATCAGAGCGCCAATCCAGCCATTAAAATGTCTGCAGCAGCCACTTTCCTACATTGAAGTGCCCCACACCACACGACTGCCTGATATCAGTACCCCACGCCACACGACTGCCTGATATCAGTACCCCACGCCACACGACTCCCTGACACGGGTGCCCCAAGCCACACGACTCCTAGATACAAGTTGTCCACCTAACACTGTCATTCACTCTGACCCTGATCTAACACATCTAACTGTCCCCCACCAATCCCAGTCCATGTTATTTCTTTGGATTTGTGAATGTGATTTTCTTTACTAATGTCCTACACTTTTTCAATAAATTAAATTACCTCTCAAAGAAACCTCTTCATACATTTCCAAAATGTCAGAAGACAAAATGTTTTGATGAGTGAAAACTGTTGATAAACAGTTAAAGCCAGTATTTGTGCTTGTATTAATATGCCAGATAATATTTTTTTCAAATCATCTTCTGAGTATGTGTCACTAAGAACAGCTGGTATTTAAAAAGGAAAAGACTTTTAGTAGCTTTTCAGTTCATTTAAATCATTAGTCAGGCCAATCAAATCCAACCAAGAGAGTAGCCAACACAACCTGCACTAAGATGAGGTTTCTCCAGGTTTGTCCTCCATTAAACCTTTATTAAAACTGTTAACTGTAGTGTATTTTAAGTGTGACAGTGTATCCACTGTTTTGAGTAAAATGGGGAAGACTGTTGTCTTTCTTTATTGTGCCTGCATACACCTGTATACAGTCCTCTTTGTGAGACTGTTTTATGTGACAAAAAACTGCCCAAAACAATCACCGTCATCACCTCTGTGAGTGAGTGTGTGTGTGTGTTGCTGAGAGTGTGCTTCATGGGTTGAGCACCATGGGGATGTCTCTCCACATGTTCGTCATGGGGACATAGGCCATAGACCTCTACGCAAGTGATCGGCACCATCATGCCCACACACCTACAAATGCAGAAAACAGGAGAAAGATTCATCTGGATGTTTTACTTTGGGGAAGAGGTTACATCCATTACTCCATATCTTGGAACTGCAGATCCTGTTATGGTTGGTCAATTCTGCAGTCTCGACAATAGCAGACATTTTGCACATCCTTCATTGGTAAAAACCATAGCGTGTCTGATTGAGATCCGTTACTGTGCATTATATACACATACACTAGGCGTGAGTGTGTGTGTAGTCATGGCCAAAAATTTTGAGATTGACAAATGTTGGGTTTCACAAGTTTTTAGATCCTTTTGTCAGATGTTTATATGGTACAGTGAAGTACAATTATAAACATTTCATAATTTTTATTTTTTAACTTTTTATTGACAAATACATCCGGTTTAAGCATAGACTTAACATTTACAGTGTTGACCCTTTTTTTTTAGGACTTCTGCAATTCACCTCGGCATGCTGGATATCAGCTTCTGGGCAAAATCTTAACTGATGGCAACCCATTCTTGCCTAATCAGTGCTTGGAGTTGATCACAGTTTTTGTTTGTCTACCCTCTTTTTGAGGATAGACCACAGGTTCTCAGTGGGATTGAGATCTGGGGAGTTTCCTGGCCATGGACCCAACATTTCAATTTTTTGTTCACCGAGCCATTTATCACTTTTGCCTTGTGACATGATGCTCCGTCATACTGGAAAAAGCGTTTGACAGCGAAGTATGACATCCTAAGATGGCGGCTTCGTAACTAGCAAGTTAACCAGCTATCTACCTAGCTAGCTAACTAGCTACTGAAATTCTGGCTCAGGATTAATAGTTATGTTGGTGTTAACAAACTAGCAAAGATTAATTAGCTACCATGTTTCATTCTTTGGAAAGGTGCCATTTACAGCGATATAGATGGCTCCTTATGTGGTGTTGTGCATCTTAAATGCATTGGTTTGATGGTATAAAAGATTCACTTTTGCTAGCTAATATAGCGTTAACTAGCTCGCTTATAGAACTAGCTAGCAGCAAACGTTCGCCATTAACCGAGATCATAAAACTATGTAAAACTAGGAAACACTTCGCTCCATTCGTTGCACGCACGGTTACATTTCAAACAGTAATTTATCATCGATGCTTACTTAATACTTTTGTTTCTCTTATTGATATAACTGGTGTAGAATTTCTGGCAGCCGCGACCCTCATGTTTGTCTAGTGAGAAACAAACTGCGTGGCGGTGCTCATCTCTGCACAACTAAATTACCTGTTTCGCGCTGATATTATCGGGGACACTGCGTGTATATAAGCAGATATGACTTATTTTCCGTCTTCTGTGACCATTTTCTTGTTGTTCATGATTTTTCTTCGAGAGTGGAAATCTTCCAATTAGCTCGTCTATCTAGCCAGATACCCTTTTGGACAGGTAAACGTCTGCTGGCCCAAAATGATGGTTTTGGATGAACGTACACGATAAAGCATAAAAGTATTGGGTGTGAAAAAAACAACCACTGTTTAAGACAAGACATGAGGTGTGTAAAGCTACCACACAGCACCACGAAAGAGCTTAAACCTTCCACTTCTACAGACAGACCTCAGGCGAGAGAGAGAGCGCGAGAGAGAGAAATTTTGAAACAGTGGGTTTAATTACCAGTATAACAGTACGTGTTCTAGGACATAGGAGGCATCTAATAAACGTGTGTGGTTTCGGTCCTGCAATAACTCACTGGCTGAAGAGAGTACTCGCATCCAGAAGGGCTCAGACAGGTGTGTGAAGGTGCATGGGATCAATCCGAATTCTTCTGCAAGCAGTGTGCAACAGTTGTGCAGTGACTAAGGAGTACCAGCCCCATGCTCCTGTAAAAAAACTACACCTGTCACTAAAGACCCTGTCAGCTACACACATCACTAACACTGTAGTCATCAAATCATCTGTTACAAATACACCTGCCATCGTTTACTAACTGTTCCAGCACACCTGTTATCTTACACTGTATCGGTACATGTGTGTTTCTGTCATTGTGTAGTGACTCAGAAATGCAGACTCACCAAAAAGCAGCAAGAGGAGGAGGAGGATAGCCTTCCTCACACACTGTCTGTGGAGAGACAGAGGGAGAACATAGCAATACAGAGTACAGAGTTGTATACACAAACATGCGCATACACACTCGTGTACACACATATACACATTCACATGCACACACAAACTTAACCTGCTGATCAGAAAAACATCAGGCAGAGAGATTTCAGAGGTCAGGCTGTGCCATGCTGTTCCCAGCCACCAGTAGAGCAATGTAAAGGCACAAGCTAGCTGCTGCAGTCTAGCAGGTCTTTGTGTGCCTTGCAGCAAAGTGGCTGGGGTTCAACTTCCCTTTGGTTACTTACTTTTCTTGTTTACCTGTGCACGATCTAACTGTTCTGCACACAGTCCCACTGTTTGAGCATGGTTGCTCACTGAGTAGGCTGGCAGGGTCATCACTTAGCTGACCTGGGTTCGAGCCCACCTTACAATACCTAAAGACAATATGGGGTTAAAGGAGTGTAAACACAAGACATGTTGACAGAACAAAGACATGAAGCTGCAGTGTTATCATTTACTTTTATAAAATGTTTTATAACATTTTTATAATACATTAGACTATAGAATATAATAATACTAAAGTTTAAAATAAAGTTAATGTTTTATAGTGCTGCTAAAAAAATAATTACAATCTGAATATACATATAATGTACAACAAGCAATTTCCCTTGTTTGTGACTTTTGTTTCTTTTGAGTATGGGGTGGTTTTATTAAGACTTTCTTGGCATGAACTCTGATCTCATGTTCAGTTGAATAATAAGTGTGGAGCAGAGTCAATAAAAGTATCTCACCATTTTATATGTTTGGTTTACTCCTTTGTCAGTAAGTTATTGAATGGATGAAAGATTGTTGTGTATTATTTTTTGAAATTGTCTTTTGTTTTGTCTTTGGAATGCGCCTACATGCACAATATTGCGGTATTTGGTTGCTCACCTCAAACTAACGCTTTCTAAGCAGAGAGAAATGGAGACAGTTTTTTTTTGAAGTGCTTTAGACACGTACTTTTATAAATACAAAATTAAGTTTACTTGATTAAAAGCAAAACATTCACAAAGTTTGAACCATGAGCTCAGAATACTAAAACAAAATTAAAACGGATGTTATATATATAAAATGTGTATATTGTATGAAGATGTGCTGCTGCATGATAGTACACATTGCTGGTATGTATACTTTGAATAGATAGGGGATCTCCAGTGCTGAAAAATCACACTGAAAAAAAAAAAAACAGTGGTGGCACTTGGCTATCAGATCAAATTTGAAAAAACTCTGCTGTGGCAGTTTTAAAAAATATATCTATATTGAAGTCCTACTTTTAATGGGGTTTAAATGCTCACTCATACAGAGAACGTATGATTACTATATCTATGAATTTTCCCATAATGCCAAATCACTTCCACTACCACCAAAGAGTGACAGCCTTTGACTTTCACAACTGCAAGATCGGGCAATTTCTACTGTACTATTATTTATTTATTTAGAAATCAGGATTAAAGTACTAATGTGGTTAATGGGGCTTAGAGACAGTTATCTTTTACTTACTTATTGTCTTATGGTTTTACTCACTAAGTAATGCGGCCATTTACATAAAGATCTGTAGGTCTATGCAGTCTTTAAAATCAGCTTTGGAGAACAAGTGTGCAACCATGGCACTGAAGGTTTCTGTTGCTTCCAGCGGATGCAAGGCACTGACCCTGGTTTATTTCACATGCACAGGTACAAGAGCTGAGATACAAGACAAATAAAACAAATCTGAACAGGACTATTGCCTAAGATGACTGACTGACTGTTTTTTCACTACTTATGAAATATAAGGTTAATTTAGGAGTTTTATATGTAATCTCTTTCGTACATTCTTGTTTCTCTTGCTGCAGTTTTCGCTACAGACTCCATTCTCAAATATCCTTAGAGGTGCCATTGTTTAATACATTTTCTAGTTTTGCTGATGAAATGCTATATGATACACAGAACCAAATAACTCAACTCAATACTCTAGTATTCTAGGGTGAAGTAAATGTCAAAAGAAGTCATTTTTTTTAACCCATTGATCCTATGCTCACCTGTCTGTTGTCCCACCTGGTCAAGCCCACAGTTCCTTCTCCCTATTAACAACAGAGAGAAATAAACCTTCACAACAGATGTGTCTTTGGCTCCAGGGGGATTAGAGGCAGCCTGGCCAGCCTGGCACTTGTCCTGACTCTTTGTTTTTTCCTCAGTCTTGCACACCCAGGGCACACGGTTGCACTGCAGCACCAGGTAGGCGGCAGGCGGAGCTGGGCACGCAGCTCTGCTCTCTACCTTATGTAAGGTCGCCCTCCTGATGAGCAGCAGATTGTGGCAGCTCAGGTCTTGCTGGTGCCAGGAAGCTTCGACCTTGGAGTCATGCTGGCGGTCTGACGTTAGGCTCTCCAGGTCCTGGTAGAGGACCTCACCCACTTCTGGCCTGGTGTAAAGTGTGGAGTTCACCTCACTGTCCTTGTCCTGCACCTTTCCTGGTACTTCCCTGACATGTTTGTGGGGGACATGCAGGGTCACACCAGGCTTGGGGCTTTTTGGTTTGAAAGCAGGCAGCTTTGGGTGGAGGGTGGGTAGCCCTGAGATGGATAGAGCTGGTGGAGTGTGATCAGCCTTCACACTCACACCACCGCTCTTGGTGTCTGGCTCTATAACCAGAGAAAGGAATTGAGCCTGGCTGCATCACTGACCTTCAAGGAGTCTGCCTGTTGACTTTTCACCATTTCCCCCCCCCCCATCGGTGGCCTTTGGCAGTGCCGCTAATCTTGTGCCCGGGCCAGACTTTCTCAGGTTTTGAGAGACTTGTGGTTTATATTCCTTCCTCTGGGGGAAAATCTCTGGGAAATGGTGGCTGCTTTCTCCCCCCTGTGAGTCAATAAAACAAAAAGGAGAATATTCGGGTTTGTCATTGCCTCCGTAGGTCTGTTGGGTAGAGCTGGGATGTTCTTCACATCAGGTAAAACATTCTTCTTTGTACTTCCAGCTCCCCTCATGGTGATCTCACTGGGGAAAACTAGAAAATATATTAAATCTTTAAATACTTTATAAATAAACATTAAATTATACCTCTATAAACTTGTATTATTCTATGCAACATTCTCAATGCAAATAACATACATAAAAAAGATTTTACATAGTACAAAAAGTGCATAATAATAGTGATCATTTTGATATTAAAGTTTACCAATTGATATCCCACTAAATGTATATTAAAACACATTATCTGAAATTAAACCATACAGCATTCTCCTTATCTAGGCTAAACACATAAGTAAAACTGAAATATTAAATAATTTGTAAGTATATTTGCCCTCTCAGTGCCCATGGACCACCAGATCTACACCTTTACCTAAGATGGGAAGTAGTTAATAAAATGCCTGACTGAGTCTTGAACCTTTACAGAAAGGTTATTCCAGTGTGGGAGCTTTATTGGAAAAGGCTCTGCCGCCTGTGGTAGATTTTCTTATTCTTGGTATTAGTAAAGAGCCTGCACCTTTTGATCTAAGCAGATGTGCTTTGAGGGAAGACATTTTTGCAGATATATTAACGTGCTGGAGGCCTTAAATACCAAAGGTTTCATGTTTCACTCCAAATTCCTACAGTAAATATAACTTAGTCATACTAAAAGTAACTACATAGGAGAGTGTATTTCAAGAATTTAGTGGATTATGCGATCTGTTTATTTTATAAAGATTCAATATGTGCTATATATCTAGTGAACCAAAGAGACATTTTACACAAGCTTACCATCCAAATACTCAATTTCTACAGTAAAAACACTGCAGTGTCATATTTCGAATATGTTGCAAAGTGTTTCCCAAGAATCAGAGTGAATTGATAATTTGATTTGTGTTTATGTAATTTGAAAATATACTATAGTGAACTGATTAGCTATTTGCACAATATTGCATACATTTGCATAATATTTTATCCACCTTCCCACATTAGGAAATCTTATGAGTAGCTAAGAAAGTGATCTTTGTAAATGTAGTGGATTTAACAGAAAAAGGGGAAGGTTTGAATTTCCAAAAAATAAAACATTTCTCTTCTACATATGCTTTAGCACACATTTTCTTTAGGTGCACTGGACCCAAGATATGTTTAATTAAGCTGAAGAGCACATTTATTTCAGATTGTCATTGCGTGCACGAAAGGCGCTACGTATGACGTCACGGCGTGGCGTGCGTGGATGTTACGACCACAAAAGGGTGCTTTCCGTGCATAGGTATTTACCACAAGTAAGGATTTACCGTGCACAGGTGTTTACCACACGTGAGTGTTTAGCTAAGACACACTCATAGCTCAGCTTGTGCGGTTTGATCTGTTTCGATCCACAAGAGTGGTGAGCAGCTGATATATTTACAAATAAAACGTTTGCTTGGGACTCGGTCAGCTAACCTAAGGTCGGGCCCATATGTTATTTAGAAGCTAGCTTACTAAGTAATGAAATGGAATTACAGCAGTTACGATTTAGCTTTATTTTGTATAAACACATCGGTTAGTTTGTTGAATGCCCGCTAAATTTCAGAAATGTCTCCATTCCGGGTCCGTGTTTGTTAGCTAACTCTCCTAGCTTAGCTAACGTCTGTAGCTACAACGCTAGCTAAGTTAACCAGAAATGTAGCCTATCGTAGTATGATGGTTATTTCTACATGGGATCATCAATTCCCCAGGGATTATGTTTAGAGACATGTGAATTGTTATATATGAAAGAAATGCTTTAATCCGTATTCACCTTGTAGCGATATTACCGCTAAATTAGTAATAGCTATTGGGCCTATCGGGCCGTAACGCAACATCGAAAGACGCAAAGAGACGTTTTGTGCTCTTATAGACGTTAATCTAAGTTAGTGCGAGGCCTTCTGCACTAATGCGTGTGCTTAGTGTCCCCTCCTTCACGCATCATGATGACTGTTCAGATACCCTAAACCAGATCCATTTACAAATTTTGGTTTGCACAACGTTTACTCCCTCAGTTTGTTAGGATGTTTATATAGTATAGTAAAAGTACAGTTAAGCATTTCAGACTTCTGCAATTTACCTGGGCATGCTCTGGGCAAAGTCTTGACTGACAGCTACCCATCCTTGCCTAATCAGTGCTTGGAGTTGATCAGTTTCTGCGTTTGTCCACAGGAAATTGAGCAAACCTAAACAACCAGTCTCAGGATGCCCCACTGTTGGTATGACAGAACTCATGGTAGCACTCATCTTTTCTTCTCCAGACAATCATTTGTCCAGATGTCCCAGTCAGTCTGAAGGGGGCTTCAGCAGAGAAAATAACTTTAGCCCAGTGTTCTGCAGTCCAGTCTCTCTACTTCCTGCAGAATATCAGACTGTCCTTGATGTTTTTCTGGGAGAGAAATGGCATCTTTGTGGCCCTTCTTGACACCAAGCCATCCTCCAAAAGTGTTCACCTCACTGTGTGCACAGATGCACTCACACCTGCATTCTGCCATTCTTGAACAAGCTCTGCACTGGTGGTGACTCGATCTTGTAGCTGCATTCTCTTTAGGGGAATGGTGCTTGCTTGACTTTCTTGTGTGCCCTGAAGCCTTTTTCACTGCAATTGAACCTCTCTCTTTGATGTAGTTGATTGATTAAATGGTTGATTTAGGTGCTGTCTTAAAAGCAGCAGTGTCCTTGCCTGTGAAGACTTTTTGTTTTTAATACAATGACGACTACACATGTTTCCTTGGAAATAACCATGGTTAACATAACAAAACGTTACGCACCAGCACCCTTTTAAAGAAACCAGTCTGCTCTTCTAATCAGCATGACAGAGTGATATCAGCTGCCTTGTCCTCGTTAACACTTTCTCCTGATCTAATGAGAAGATCACTGAAATGATGTTAGCAGGCGCTTTTGTGGCAGGGTTCAAATGCAGTGGCTGGAATGCAATAAGTTTTGTGATTGTTAATTTTCATGGCAAGGAATGACTTTGCAAATAATTGCAATTCATCTGATCACTCTTCACAATCTAGAATAAAAATTGTTACAATAAAAACTGAAGCAGCAAACTTTGTGAAAACCAAAATGTGTGCTAGTTTCAAAACTTTTGGCCACGACTGTATGCTTTATGCTGTATGTTTTCATTTGATTCACGTGCTGATGGCAGTCTGACTCATTACTCTTTAAACGGGTATCACATATAATCTGCTTCAGATCTAATTGTTTTTTAAAAAATTATGATACCTTAACAAGCACCTCAGTCTGATGAGCATACCACCATAACAGAACTCAGATCTTAAAAAAAAAAAAAAAGTAACATGAAGGCTGAGGGCAGTGTGGTAGCAAATCCACATCCATAACAAACTTGTGCCCTGACCACGGTACAAAAGAACTAGCTCTCTGGCACAGAAGCTAGAGTAGCCATTTAACCTTCCTAAATGATGGTCTTCATTACACACCCATTAATGAGACCATATACAGACATGCACAACAAAAAAGTTGGTGGCTTCAGAAAATAAGTGCAAGCACATTTAGGTCTTTTGGCTTTAAGTATCAAGCAAGTTTCAAGTATGTCTTTTACCTATCCAATCCCAAATAAGTCTCAGTTTATCAGGTTTTGTGCCTCAAGTAATGCAAGCGCGGCAAGAGTAATGACAGTACATGCGTCTGAAGTTGTATACTTCTGGAGAATTCCGCTATTGCTATGGATGCCTGTTATGTAAAGTGTTGTAGTCCTCTGGGGAATACTGTTGTTGCTATAGTTACTTCTCTTGCTATAATGTAAGGTGTTGTAGTCCTCTGGGGAATACTTCTGGGGCTATAGTGTAGGGTGTTGTAGTCCTCTGGGGAATACTGCTGTTGCTATAATGTATGGTGTTGTAGTTCTCTGGGGAATACTGCTGTTGCTATAGTTTAAGTTGTTGTTGTCTTGTTCTTTTAAGGTAATGTTGATTAGGGGACTGCATAACTGTGTCTTATTATAATTTTCCAGTTTCTTCCAGTGATCCCTACAGTACTGACTAGATTCTCCTCTGCCCTGCTATCCTATAGCATGTGTCCCTGGGTCCTGCTGTTATCTGTGCTGACAGTCATCACTGGTAAGTTGACAGAATGGCTTCTTTGTTTTCTAAATGTTTCAGCTTGGTCCCATTCTGTTGTATTATAATCTAGTTTTATAACATTATATTTTTTGTGCTCAGCATAGAAAACAGAGAACATACCTGAGCATAGAAAACATTTAGTAATTGGCAGAATATAAATTGAGGCAAATGTTATTTTGTTATTGATACATGAAATTTGCAGCCATTATTATTTGGTATTGGATGTATTTAACAAGCGATAGAGATGAATGTTTACCTTATATCTGAAATAGCCAACCTTGCTAGACTAGCTTTGGGTACTAGAGAGGAACAGAGCCTCTCTTCAGTAATTCTCTTCAGCAATATGCTCCCACAGAGGCTGGTGTGGAGTTGGGGGGTTAGAAGATATTGTGGATATTGAGGTTAGAGGTCAGGGGGTCGGGGGTGATATTGAGGTTAGAGGAGTGGGAAAGCATATTGGAAAGCAGTCTGGCTTCAAGGCAGCAAAGTCATCCGTCACTCATCTGGTCTAAAAGGGTTGTGGTCTCATTTTCTGCTCTTATGCACTTAATTTATTTCTGTTTTTTATTCTATATTTTATTATTTAATGACTTTTTTAAAGTCCACTTTCTTAATGTCTTTCAGTGCCTGTATCGGCTTCCTCTTCAGTAAAGGTGAATCTTCATGACAATGCTACTCTCCCCTGCACTCTGACATGTTCTGGTCTGCTCACATGGACTGTGTCCCATAAACCACGTGACATTCTGGCTCAGTGTAACCAGAGATCCTGCCAGTCAAAGGAGGGATTTAACATGTCCCATGATCAGTACCTGAAGGGAGATCTCTCCCTCACCATCACTGATGCTGATTACACTAAGAGGACCTGGTACACCTGCGCCTGTAATGGTAAAGACATCTGTGATGTAAGTCTGCAGATAGAGGGTAAGTGTCCTTGTTGGATTACCCAGTTATTGTTACTAAACCATTATTTATGTGGACAGATATATAAAGTACAACATAAAATTGTAAACTTCACAAACATCAGATATCTGAGGGAAAATAGAAGGAGCTTGTATATAATGTTAAATATTTATATCAGATTTGCAGTTCTGAGGTTACATGGTCAAATCAGTTGTATATTACAATGAAGTTTCTAATTGGGTTTTTCCTCAGCCTTGAGTTCTTCAGTTCAGATTAAGCCTGGTGAACCTCTGGTGCTGGATTTGCTAATGTCAGAGTTAGTGGAGGTGATTTATAACAGCACAGGTGCAGCTGCTCCCTCTAGTGAACAGATGTGCACAGTGGATAGACACTCACTGAAATGTGAACCTGAATACACTCAGAGAGCATCACTCATCTTTGCTGTTGAGCTGAGAGGAACAGCTCCATCTGATAGTGGAGTTTACATCATCAGAGACACTAGGAATGAAGAGATTATTCAAACATACACAGTTACTGTGGAAGGTAAGTGTGATTACTGTGATTTTAATGTTGTCTGGAATTACTTTGTTTGGGAGGGGGGTGTAGGTGGTGTCAATAACTATGTTTACATGCACATCAATGGTTCAGTATTAGTTAGACTATGAATGGTAGAATCATGTAAATGGTGTGGACTGAGTGACATAGTTTGAGGTCTTGGTCTTGGTTGGGGTCATGTGGAGCTGGTTGACTTTCACTGGACTCTTTGAGGTGGATTCTCACATGGACATTCTTGGATCCAGCCACTGATGTTATACGGCACTTTGTGTGATGCCTGCTTACTGATACCAAAACAATCATGAGTGTTTCTGTTTTAAGGTGTTAGAACCCTGTTTGGGTTATGGGTAGGGTTGTTTGGGTTTGTTTACATTTGTGTTATAGCCTGTGGCTCCTCCTCTTCTTGATGCTCCTCCTCCACCTGATCAAGTGTTCTGTCCTGTGCTGGAATTGTCCTGTACTGCTGTGTTGTGTCTTGATTGGCTGTCACATTCTACCCTACGCAGAATGCCCGGGAAGAAGCGATGGACAGAGATTCATCTCCACTTTTCCTGTGGCTGGTTTTGTTTGTTCAGTGAGCGTTGTTTGCTGATTGTTGTGTTTTTGGTCCTTTGCTGGTTAAATCATTCTGACTTATTGCTTTTCTGGGAATGTTTGCTGTTGTACATGACATTCTGTGTATAGAGTATTATAATAGTCCTGTGTGAATTGTTGTCTGGAAATAGGGAGTTTGATGCCTTTTTTATTTGCTCCATTCTTTACCTGTGTTTATTCATTTTTGGGAGTTAAGGAAGGATATTGTACTTAATTTTGTTTGTGTTCAGTTGGGACAGTTGGTTCTTTTGTGCAGCAGGGCTTGGTGGGTGGCATGTTTGCCTCTCAGCCTTCAAGTCCCTATCTGGGTGGAGTTTCCATGTTCTTCCTGTGTCTGCGTAGATTTCCTCTGGGTTCCTCCCAAAAACATGGAGGTTAGGTTGACTGGATCCTCTAAAACTGTCCTGTATCAATGTGAGTTGTGTATGCATGTAGATATAGATAGAGGTGTGTGTGTATGTGTGTGTCCCAGCTATGGTTGGTGCTCTGTGTTTGTGTGTGTCCCCCAGCTATGGTTGGTGCTCTGTGTGTGTGTGTGTCCCAGCTATGGTTGGTGCTCTGTGTGTGTGTGTGTGTGTGTGTGTGTGTGTGTGTGTGTGTGTGTGTGTGTGTGTGTGTGTCCCAGCTATGGTTGGTGCTCTGTGTGTGTGTGTGTGTGTGTGTGTCCCAGCTATGGTTGGTGCTCTGTGTGTGTGTGTGTGTGTGTGTGTCCCAGCTATGGTTGGTGCTCTGTGTGTGTGTGTGTCCCAGCTATGGTTGGTGCTCTGTGTGTGTGTGTGTGTCCCAGCTATGGTTGGTGCTCTGTGTGTGTGTGTGTGTGTGTGTGTGTGTGTGTGTGTGTGTGTGTGTGTGTGTGTGTGTGTGTGTGTGTGTGTGTGTGTGTGTGTGTGTGTGTGTGTGTGTGTGTGTCCCAGCTATGGTTGGTGCTCTGTGTGTGTGTGCCCCAGCTATGGTTGGTGCTCTGTGTGTGTGTGTGTGTGTGTGTGTGTGTGTGTGTGTCCCAGCTATGGTTGGTGCTCTGTGTGTGTGTGTGTGTGTGTGTGTGTGTGTGTCCCAGCTATGGTTGGTGCTCTGTGTGTGTGTGTGTGTGTGTGTGTCCCAGCTATGGTTGGTGCTCTGTGTGTGTGTGTGTGTGTGTGTGTCCCAGCTATGGTTGGTGCTCTGTGTGTGTGTGTGTCCCAGCTATGGTTGGTGCTCTGTGTGTGTGTGTGTGTCCCAGCTATGGTTGGTGCTCTGTGTGTGTGTGTGTGTGTGTGTGTGTGTGTGTGTGTGTGTGTGTGTGTGTGTGTGTGTCCCAGCTATGGTTGGTGCTCTGTGTGTGTGTGCCCCAGCTATGGTTGGTGCTCTGTGTGTGTGTGTGTGTGTGTGTGTGTGTGTGTGTGTGTGTGTCCCAGCTATGGTTGGTGCTCTGTGTGTGTGTGTGTGTGTGTGTGTGTGTGTGTGTGTGTGTGTGTGTGTCCCAGCTATGGTTGGTGCTCTGTGTGTGTGTGTGTGTGTGTGTGTGTCCCAGCTATGGTTGGTGCTCTGTGTGTGTGTGTGTGTGTGTCCCAGCTATGGTTGGTGCTCTCTGTGTGTGTGTGTGTGTGTGTGTGTCCCAGCTATGGTTGGTGCTCTGTGTGTGTGTGTGTGTGTGTGTGTCCCAGCTATGGTTGGTGCTCTGTGTGTGTGTGTGTGTGTGTCCCAGCTATGGTTGGTGCTCTGTGTGTGTGTGTGTGTATGTATGTCCAGCTATGGTTGGTGCCCTGTGTGTGTGTATGTATGTCCAGCTATGGGTGTTGCTCTGTCCTGGTCTTAACCTCCTCCCCTTGCCGTGCACCCTGCAGTCCTGTGGGTTCTGTGGTTTCTGATAGAGAGAACATTGTGTGTAAATTGGCTGCCGCTTCTCATCGGTCTACGAGTGATTTGAGAATAAAAGCTGATTTCTGCCTGTAAAGCGTCCTTGAGTTTGAGAAAGGTGCTAAATAAATGTAACCAACTAAATAATAATTTTTATTTCTAGTGTGGCTTATATTTTTTTAGTTTGGCCTTGTCTGCTCCTGAAGCTCAATCCCTACATACGACCCTCAATAAATCAACAAACACTTCACCCTCAATATCACTGTTCAAGTCTCTCAGTGCTGTAGCACCTGAAGACTAGACCAGGTGATAACAAGGAGAAGGGCAAGACGCCCCAATACACCATCATAAATATAATCCCATAGTCATTATAATCCTGTTTGTAGAGGGAATCAAGGAAAGGAGTTGTGATATTTTTACAGTTAATGTAGTTCTCAATAACTGCATTACAGCTCCAGACTATTAAAGAATGGCATCTTGTCATCTTAAGAATCCCTAGTAGTGTGATTTTATTTTTTAAAAATCTGTAAACTCACGCATTGATAAACTTTATTGTGTCATGAAGAGGGTGTTTATCATTGTAAAGTCAGACTGTGCTGTTGTACATGTAAATGAGACAGAAATATATAAATATCAACAGACTAGTCTTTAAAACAGAGTCCTGGTTCTCAAAGCCATAGTCCTGCTGTTGTGTGCACATAAATGTAATTACCTAATTGTGCTGTGTGTTAATATGTACAGTGCCTCCAAGTAGTATTCAAGGTTTACACATTTGGAGTTAACTTAGCATTATGAAATTTGGACTGTAGATGGGCCTGGACATGTGAAATGCACTGCAGCAAAAAAGTGTTATTTCTCTGTTTGCAAAATGTAAAAAAAAAAAAAAAAAAGTTTACCAGATGGTCAATTATTATTCAGCCCCTCAAACCAACAGAATTCTGTTTGGTTCCCTCAAGTATTAAGAAGTAACTGAGGTATTAAGATCAATGAGCTTCACATGCTTGGATTAATTTTGTTTTTTCCCCACCTTTTCTGACTATAAAAGCCCCTCCCCAAACAAGTGAACGGCACTCATGCATAGTCAACATGGGAAAGACTAAGGAGCATTCCAAGGCCATCAGAGACAAAATTGTGGAGGGTCACAAGGCTGGCAAGGGGTATAAAACCCTTTCCAAAGAGTTTGGCCTACATGTCTCCACCGTTGGGCGCATCATCCGGAAGTGGAAGGCTTATGAAACTACTGTTAACCTTCCACAGCCTGGACAGCCTTTCAAAGTTTCCTCCTGTGCTGAAGCCAGGCTTGTCTGAACGGTCAAGGCTGACCCAAGGACAACAAGGAGGGAGCTCCGGGAAGAGCTCATGGTGGTGGGGACATTGGTTTCAATAAACACCATAAGTAACGTACTCCACCGCAATGGTCTCCTTTCCAGGCGAGCCTGTAAGGTACCTTTTACTTTCAAAGCGTCATGTCAATGCCTGTCTAAAGTTTGCTCATGATCACTTGGAGGACTCCGAGGCAGACTGGTTCAAGGTTCTCTGGTCTGATGAGACCAAGATCGTCTTTGGTGCCGACCACACCCAGGGCATTTGGCGAGAGGATGGCACTGCATATGATCCCAAGAATACCATCCCTACTGTCAAGCATGGTGGAGTTAACATCATCCTGTGGGGCTGCTTCTCAGCCAAGGGGCCCAGCCATCTGGTCTGCATGCACAGGAAGATGGATAGCACAGCCTACCTGGAGATTCTAGCCAAAAATTGCAAAATCTGCAGGTGGTTGAATACCACTTGGAGTCACTGTATATGTATAGCCAGTGATGGTGTAGTAATTGTGCTGTGTGTTAATATGATGGTCTGGAGCTTCAGCAGTGATCATAGTTATGACAGAGCACAGGTGGATCATCGGAGGAAGGTGGTGGTCAGGGTGGTAGTAGTTGTTGTTGTGGTTGTGGTTGTGGTTGTGTCAATACTGTTTAAATAGTGGCTTATATTTACTGACAATTCTTTGTGTGTGTCTGTTGCAGAAGTCCAGCCATGTCCCGATCAGACCTCCACAGTGACGGTGTTGACGGTGCTCCTGGCTCTGACGTGGGTGGGGCTTGTGGCAGCAGTGCTGGTGATTGTGCAGCTGAGGAAAAAAATCAGCAGATCCAGAAAGGAAATACAGTGAATGGAGACCGTAACCATGACAACAGAGGAGCTAATATGAATGGACTAAACCACTCAGATGAAGAGCAGAGGTGATCTCCCAATAATTACCATGAGAGTCTGAGAGATGATAAATGATTTGGCTCTCTTGTACACACACACACACACACACACACACACATATGTACCCACAATGCCTTTCTCTGTACCATTCAGGGATCAGAGATCAGTGTATGTTTGATCGTACCTGATCAGAGTTTTATGACGTTAGCACTCCTGAACTCACCTGGTAGAGCAGGTACAGTAAGATACATCTCCAGAATCATGGTTTGATCCTCAGAGAGGACACATGCTGTCATACTGATAAACATACATCAGTCACTATAAGAGCATCTGCCCAATACTGTAAATGTAATGGAAAGATGTTTATGTAAAAAATGTAATATAAAGATGTTTATGCAAATATTACTATGAGATCCTGTGATGTAATTTAATGCACATGTAAATATTTTTGTGTCAAGTCATGGAAAAACAGGTATTTCTTTCTGTAGCATCTTTTAAATTTTAGTTGCTTTTTATTTGAGTCTCCCCTTATTGTCCAGGGTATATTTTCAAGAGTTCACTTGTGGTCTTGGTGATTATGGTCAGTTGTTGTGGTTAATCTTCCCAATGCTGTAATGCTGCATTAATTTCAAAGCATTCTGCTCAATAAGTAGCTAAGGTTTGCCTGCCCAGGTAAAGCAATCTCCAGTATTAAGTAAATCATACATGTATTATGGAAACAGGCCTGCTCCATGTCATTTGGTTTTGAGCAAGGTTGACAGACCCTGTGATGTTTACTGTTTTTATCAGCTGGCTATTATTAAATGCACTTGCTAGTTAACAGTCTGTAGAGTAATCTGTCTAAGGGCAAGATCAGTTCACTAGAGTTAGAGCTGAGATATATATGGATAACAAGATGAATCAACAGGCATTAAGTAATTAGAAAGTAAAGATTGTAAACAAACAGTGTTAGAATCAGTAGAGTTGTCATGAAGTGCAGATATGTACTTAACTACGTTTATTTTCTAAGTGTAATAAGATGAAAATTTGACAAATTTTATGATTAATCCATAAAGGTTTAAGGTACAGTATCAAAATAAATGGTTCCAAAGGGAGGATGAAGGCATTAATGAAAGGAGAAGGAGTACACAGACTGGTGCTTTTGGTATAATATGTAGTTTGGATGTCACGGATTGCTCGCCTCCTGCAAGTCACGTGGTTTGGCCCGCCACGTGCAGTGGGAGGATCCTCGTTTGTGGCCACACCTGCACCTCATTTGTTTATATGTATTTAAACCCTCATCATAGTGTGCAGGATCGTTGGTCATTGTGGATGTAACGTCTTAATGTCATGGTTAATGTTCTTGTCATCATTAAACGTATGCGTGTTTATTGTGCTTGTTTCATGTTAACCGTTACAGGTTCATGTTTTTCGTGTGTAATGTACGTCCCAGTCACTGGAGTCTGTGTGTCCTGCGCCTCACCCTGCGGCACTCGGGCCACCACGCATTACATTGGAGCTTGAGGTCCACTGTTGAGTCTTTTTGCCAAGCCTGGTGGCTGTAGCCTTCAAATTCAGGGAGATAAAATGTCATCAGTACAAAATGCAATTTGCTCCCAGGAGTTGCTTAATGTTTATCTTTTTGAAAAATTAGAAATTTTATTTTTCATCTACTTTGAGCCAATGATGTTTTAAACTTTGCTCATGAATATTAATGAGGTGTTTTGCTCTGTGCCTCTGCAAATCCAACTGCTTCTCTTGCAGTGCCTTATGGGTAAAAACCTGCCATGTGTTTTTTTTTTTGTTTGTTTTTTTTTGTTTTTTTGTTTTTTTTTTTATCTCAGGCATATAAGATGTAATGCGTTTATTTTGAAATACAAGAAGAAATCATGTTTTACAGAACTTTTTGTTTAAATGTATTACTGTATTTTGATGCCTGATGCATTGTTACCAAAATACAATATTTTAAATGCATCTATGCTCTGTTTATCCTGAAACTGTCGATTAGTCTGATTGATATTTTTGATATTTTGAAGTAAATGTTACAAGTCCCAGTTTGAACACAATTTATTGCAGTAACAACAGACACAAAATGAATACTTTTAATGTTTGAGGCATTTAAAAAGGGAGCCTTTATGGAAATGATTCATGTGAAATAGCTGTTATTTCTTAACAAGTGTTAGCAAGTAAAAACAGCACACTAAAAGAAAAACATATTTGATCAGTGGATTTATGTTAGAGGACCAACTGGATAAAAATGTAATTTTGCTCTTAAGTATTGATCTAAACTCTAATGGATATATTTCAGTTTACTTTAAGCTCTCCTGAGGAACTTGTCAGGGATCCCCACTCTCACCTTCCAGTTAATTCAGTACCCACGCTTCTTATAATTATTGAATCCTTTTTTGAGGGAAGGTTAATATTCTTAACATGAACTGTGTACCCAAAATTAATGATCTACTACAGTCACTTCCACTGGGGGTCCCGCTGATATATTTTAACAGTTTTTAACAGTTCGATGCTCTGTGTGAGATTTATTTGAAAATTACAGCAAGCTGTTGTGAGTGGTGGTCTAGGGCTACCTAAAAGTTTATTTTATTATTACACTTTAGCCTTAGACGTTTGGCTCACTGGTCACTCCACTCTGAAAGGTCTCCCCCATGGTACGGAATTCACCATCAGCCCCACTGCCACTTTTACACTGTGTCTCAGTAAAATTATCATGGTGCAGTAGTTCAAACCATGTGGTTTCAAATTTGCTAAACATATGGAATAAAGATGTGGAATAAAGCCATATGTTTAAATGTAATCCCTATTTGAATCCTCTAACATTTCACTAATCCCAAAGTTATGTATTGCAAAATCCCCCATTATGTGAAAGGAGTGGGTTGACTGTGTTATATTAAATATATATAGATAGAAGATATTTATGATTTATGAAGGGTATAAAAAACATTTTGGATCAAAACTCATTAAAATCTTTCAACCAGATGGTGCAGGTATTTAACTTGCCCAGATCACAAATTTGGAGATATTTGCAATTAAAACATCTGCTAAAGGGAACTTTTTGGCGAAGTCAAAATTATCCACAATCGGCAGAGTGGCTTTGTGAGATGTTAAATATATACGGTAAGAGACATGAAGTATCTTTACTAAATATATACGGTAAGACATGAAGTATTTGTTTACTATTCTTACTCCTCCCCATATCCGTGTGTGTTTGTGTTTATGTATGTGTGTATGTGTGTGAATCACGCCCCTCCCTCGTTAGTTGCGTGTTAGTCATCAACACCTGTCCCTTGTTAGTCATCATTAACGTGTATATGTAAGTCCTTGAGTAATAGTCAGCCCTTGTCAGTGTTTAACCTGACATATGCTGTTACCAGCCACTTCTGTAGTGTTTAGTGTCCTACTTAGTGTTTGCAACATTTCTTTTATATGTAGTATCGCTGTTTGTGTTTTGCTTTCTGTTTTATGTGTTTCTGTGTGCGACACTGCTCATCATTTCAGCATTTCAGTCAAGATACATTAAATCATTCCAGTGTTTAATCTGGTGGTGACTCTGTTCAAACACTGGATTCTGTTTAATTTGGTGGCCCACACTGGTCAAACACTGGATTGTGTTTAATCTGGTGGTCCACACCATTAATACACTGGATTGTGTTTAATCTGGTGGTCCACACCATTAATACACTGGATTCTGTTTAATCTGGTGGCCACACCGTTCAAACACTGGATTCTGTTTAATATGGTGTCCCACACTGGTCAAACACTGGATTCTGTTTAATCTGGTGGCCACTCTTTTCAAACACTGGATTCTGTTTAATATGGTGGCCACACTGGTCAAGCATCTCTAGGCATGGCCTTGACTCTGCCACTGGCTGTAGTAACCAACCAATCAGTTAGGCTGAACAGATGGAAGGGCCGTTTCCTGTTACAGTAAATCACCAATCAGACTGAAGAGTTAATTTGGGAAAAGAAGAAGCCCCAAAACAGCAGAACAACTAACATTTTAAAATATATTCTTATAATAAATGTGAGACATTGTTCCTTTATTTTACTTTATTTATCTTCATTATCCATAATCATAATTATCTACATTCACAACATTTCATTCTGCCATAGATGAAACATGTTCCTGTGACGTAGGCGGCACAGAGGAAGCGAGAGGCGAAGTCGAACAGATATGTTCTTTATTTTCCATTGAATTCTAATGAAGCAATAAATGGGTTCAGTTAAATCTCCTGAGTTGGAGTAGTGTTGCACCGACAGACATATGTGACCCTGTCCGCTAATGCACAGCGCTGTCCCGCCGAACCTGTAGGAATATAAATAGTATTAGGTTGTGATGAGGAGCAGGTGTCTCCTGTTAGAAGACAGGTGATTGCAAGCGGGGCAGGTAAGAGGTACGGTTCTGGTCTGGAGTGGGCGTGTCCTTCCCGGTAGGGAACTGGCCTACTGTGACAGTTCCACACAGAAAGTTCATTAAATAGGTCTGCAGTTCATAGACTACAGAGTACATGTGAACCCACACAACGCTACAGAGTACATGTGAACCCAAACAACGCTACAGAGTACATGTGAACCCACATAACCCTACAGAGTACATGTGAACCCAAACAATCCTACAGAGTACATGTGAACCCACATAACCCTACAGAGTACATGTGAACCCACAGAACCCATGTTGTTATTTATTCCAGTAAATATACTGGCCTTTTTTTATCTTTCTAAATGTCACATATTAAACATAAAACTTACAGAACACAACAGAAACTGTATTGAAACACACCGTTAATTACAGTCCCAACTTGCTGTCTCTGACAATGTGAAATATTTTGTTTCTTTTATTATTATATGGTGGTTTCTCTGAAATATTTATTGATCATATGTATTGATAACTTGGCATAACCCACCAGAACAATATCTAGGCAATGTAGTTTAGACTTTGTAGTTTCACAGAACAGCATTATCAAAATGTTAGTAAAAGTGGTTAGTAGGTGTCACCGTGGAGATCAGTGTCAGGTGTTTTGAAGCAACCACCTGTAGTGCACCAAAATACAGTGGACAAACAACTGATGTACACTGATTAAGGACAAAGGTACCACCACCTATAGTGTACTGTAAATGTAGTGAACAACTGATGATTAAGGACAAAGATACACTACAAAACAATGTGCACATATACGGCCATTTCAGTATCTGTGTGCTGAGGGAACTTTGATAGATATACAAGAGCTTTTTCATCCGCATGTATTACACATGTTGCACACAACTCAAGGTTTTTAACTGATTAACTATAACAAATATCAGGACTGTGGGGATTCTGAACCAGCACTGAAAATCTTTAGAAAATCACTAACCAAACATAATCTGTATATATAATAAGTGGTTTCAGTCGATTAAAAATGATTCCAGTTAATCACAATAATAGACTATGATTAATCATTATTAATCATGAAGTTTACAATTTTAATACAGTATTACAATACTAGTATTTGCTTGTATTTTGGGGAATTAAACAAATTGATGTGTAGTGTTGGAATAAAGGAATGCATGATAAACTGGAGAAAGGAATCCATTGTTTTGCTTTATTGTATTGGAAAATCTCATCTTAGTTGAATAAGAAGGAATATTTTTAAACTTGCCGTTCAGCACATGTGTGTTAAATGAATCGGTTCCAGCAGTTTGTTATTAAATTCGTATTAGATGCATGTATGTTTAAGTAAGTGTCACGAAACGCTAGAAACACAATAACATTCATATACCCACACTGCTTTTTAAAGCACAATTTCTTAGACGCTTAGTGTAATTTATTATTTTTATTTTACTTTTTTTTTTTTACTGTGGCTACATTTACAATTTTGTATTTGTCTAATTTAGACTTTATGCAGTATTTACTGGGGATACCCATACAGTTCCCTGTATTTGGTTATTGTAGTGTTTGTAGTATTTACTGGGCTTACATGTACAGTTCTGTGCATTTGGTTAGTGTGGCTTTATGCAGTATTTACTGGGGTCACATGTTACATTTCTGTGTTTGGCTACTTTAAGCATTGTCTGTAGCCTGTATCTGGGTGTTATGCTGTGTCTGTAGCCTGTATCTGGGCGTTATGCTCTGTCTGTAGCCTGTATCTGGGCATTATGCTGTGTCTGTAGCCTGTATCTGGGCTTTTTTGCTTGTACTCGTATACTGACATTTCAATCTCTGCCTCTGTCAGTAACATTAAGATGAACAAATTACAGCAGATTGATCTGAATGGAATATATTTTTGTAATTTGTGCTGGACATAAATAAAACCTTTTGTTCTCAGCTAATTATTAATATTTATGTTTAATTAACCTACACCCTTGATTTATTGGTGATAATTAATTCAAATTGGAATTTCATAGGTTTATTGATGATCCCTTGGCTGATCTCATGAGAATATCATAATCTGATAAGGAATGAAATTGTGTTCAGTTTATTATACACTATTATAATATTGATTTGTATCTTTGTATTAACCTGCATAGCCTGAAACTACTCTGTGCTGTGAGGCCTTTTTAGTGTACCACCACAACCCTAACCCTGTTGTAACACAGTGTACCACCACAACCCTAACCCACTGGCAGTAACACAATTTAGTGTACCACCACAAGATGTTCACTGGTCCCATCTGTCCCCCACTAAATATTTTCTGCTGGCACCACTGCATAAGTAACCAGGGTTGCAGATCATTCAAAGTTTAAATTTCTATCTATTAAATTTTCTATCTTTCTATCTATCTTTTCATAGTCAAATCAAATATAAAGTTGAAGAGGGACACAGTTTCTCCTTGTATTCTACACTCTCTCTCTGTCTCTGTATCTGCAGTTTTTTCAATCATGTACATGTTCATTCATAAGATATGTTTTGGTGTTACTGACTAACACAGAGATGTTAGTGACTTAGGTTGTTAGTTGGGAATTTAGTTCAGTATTTCATAGTAGGTGTTTTGGTATAGCAATGACTTATGCAGTCAGAAAGTATGAACTGGTTCTTGTGCAGTGATCTTGTCTCATAAATAATGAGCTTTTCTCACTTACACTGTAGTGAGATTAAATGTATAAAATGTTTTAACAGCTAGTGTCAATTTGATGAAAAAGTTAGGACTGGTTCAGATCTAGCAGCTGAAGAAAGTTGAGTGTGTACTGTTGAATGTGTTGAATGTATGCTGTTGAATGTGTTGAGTGTGTGCTGTGTAACACAGAGTTTTCCATCCGCCGTCTTCTCCTCTTCTCCAGTTCTTCATTCTGCATCATCTCTCAGCTCACTAAAGGTGAATCTTCATGACAATGCTACTCTCCCCTGCACTCAGACATGTTCTGGTGTGGTCACATGGACTGTGTCCCGTAAACCACATGACATTCTGGCTCAGTGTGACCAGACATCCTGCCAGTCAGAGGAGGGATTTCACATGTCACATGATCAGTACCTGAAGGGAGATCTCTCCCTCACCATCACTGATGCCGATTACACTAAGAGGACCTGGTACATCTGTGAGTGTGATTCTACGGATAGAGGGTAAGTGTCCTCCTTTATTTTCCCTACTAAACATTTGCAATTGGAGAATAAAAATAAGGTGATCCATTTGGTGGTAATCTGTGCGTGTGTGTGTCCTTGAAGCTCCTGAGGTTTCCATGCAGTTTACCTCTGGAGAATCTCTTATCCTGGATGTGCCCATATTGGTACTAGCGATGACAGTCCAAACGTTGTCAGATTATGTGAGGTCATAGGTCGTGAAATTCAGTGTCTCTGAGTATGAGCAGAGAGTGTCAATCAGTTCCAGTCTGCAGTTGAAGGAGCTGAAAGCGTCTGATAGTGGCGTTTACATCATATGGGACATCAGGAATAAGGAGACTGTATTCACCTTTAGAGTCAACATAGAAGGTAAGACTTTAATCTGCCAGAGCACAGTCATGTTCAGGATACTCTCAGGTAACCTAATGTGTAAATCAAATGGCAAGATTTCATTTTTTTTTATGTTTCTATCTGTGTGATTTCTGGTTGCTTATAAGTCTGATGTTGTTGTAGGAAAGAAAATGACTGTGCCTTCAGTAAAAGGTGAGTATAATCTGCTGTTTTATATTTTCATTATATACTTCACTATATACTTCAGTATGAAGACAATCAAAATATAGTGAAACTCAGTTTTGAATAATAAACTCATTTACTGACCAGTAATATAAACCATTTCTTAATAAACTTAATAAACAGAAAATACATCACCTGTGTGTGGTCCATCCACACTGATTACATTTTACAGTAGAACATCGACATGAAGAGGTTCTAGTGGAGGGGAACCCTGCACATCAGAGTAGACACTTCCTCCTCCTTTTCCTCTTATTAGTTACATAATATATAAATTTCTTAGACTCAAGGATGCTTTACAGACAGATATTAGCTTTTACAAACACTCACACTGTAACGCTGGATGTTATATGTAAGTGCCAATGGGCGCGGAGCAGGACGCACAGACCCCCTCATCTGTGAAAGACGTTTATTAATATAAAACGTGGACAATAGTGGCACTCACATATAACATCTACGGAGAACATACTTAAATAATTAACACAATGAACACATACACATCAATAAGGAACAAACAAACCCACATTACTGTTACAATGTACGTACAGACTGATGTAAACACAAAGTCGCAACAATAACCAACAAAGGGAGCACACACGGACAGTTTAAATAGACACATAAGAACTTAACATTAAAATCTCTGTCACGGTATGGCCCCTCCCCCGCCAAACATCTCCATGTATGTCTTTGTCTGCATCGCCACGCCCTCTCATGTTTCTCACTGATCCTTGTTGTATGTCATTGTTGTGTGTGTATAAAAGTCTCTTGTCTTATCATGGATGTTGTTGGTGTTTGAAACCTTAGCCTGCTAAGTCTTATTGTTAAGTGTATTAATAAACGTCTGTTTCAACATGTCTCATCCCCACATCCTGCTTAAGCCTCCATACGTTACACCCTCTACACGTGTGTGCAATCCCGGGGGTCGTGGTTACAAACAGAGACACAGTACATTTGTGAACCCCCCTGCACGTGGCGAGCTGTACCACGTGACTTATGGGGGAGGAGCAGTCCATGACAGAACCCCATCCCAAGGGCCGCAGCTCCTGAAGCGTCCACCTTTGGGAGTGTGAATCTCAGGCTACCGTGCAAACACACACAGACAAACACTGCATGGCTCTGCCGGGTGCCCACTCACTACCAGGCGGGCCAGGGACCGCCAACTGGGGAGACTTCTACAGCTGCAATCCCAGTGGACGTGGTTACAAACAGAGACACAGTACATTTGTGAATTCCCCCCTGCACACGGCGGGCTGTACCACATGATTTATGGGGGAGGAGCAGTCCGTGACACACACACTGATGAGAGTAGCACTTCATTCAGTATCTGAGTTATAACCACCCATCTACTGAATAAAATACTAGGACCAGTTTATTGGATTAATATATCCTGTTAAATACTTGGACGGTGGAGGGGGTGTTTAGTTTGTTTCATGTTATTTAGTTTGTTTTTTCCTCTTACTACTGTAAGTAATATTTATCTCACATATGCACACAGTTAAACTAAGGTAACCAATTTAACCACACAAATCTAATTTGTTATAATACATGGAGATCATATATATTTTGTTGCAAGTATTGTGTGAGGGATCGTATTTAAATATTACAATAACGGGGAAATGTGATGAATGCTGAGGGATCTGTGTTCCTCTGTTCAGGTGTAAAGGAGAGTTGGGTGGTCAGAAACTACCAAGGTCTTCTCATTGGGTTTGCCGGGGGTCTGGTGCTCTGGGTGTTGATATGCCGCTTTATTTTTCCACTGCAAACACACTGTGAGAAAGTCAGGAGAAGAGTACAGTGCTTTAGCAGAGATCGCTGTATGGATGAGGAAATGCGTGGTCCTTAATACGACCCCTTGAAGATAGTATGTGTATATTCACACTCTGAATACGACCCCTTGAAGACAGTGTGTGTATATACTGTAATGACTCTTCCTGTGAGAGGCTGTAATGGAGGATAAATGTAGACCTTCATAGTGAACAGGAGCGCTCACACTCTCAGGCAGCTGCTGGCCATGGGGTCTCATACTAGAACTGGAACTGGAAATGTACTACAGCCATTGATCTCACTATAGCATTAATCCCACTATAGCATTAACCCCTATGTAATCCCACCTACATCCAAATACATCGATTAAATTTAGCATTAATGTCACTTTATGTGCTAAAATAATCAATCCACTCTTTTATCACTAATTCAAACAGTATTTACATATTTCCATTTCAACATTACTTTCTTAAAATGATCAAAAGTGCCTTTGTAACATCCATTGATGGGATCACACCTTGGTCTGTGAAAAAGAAAAACTTTTTTTATGGAGTATAAATAAATTTAGAAAAGGTGTGATTATCTCTCAGGTTTCAACTTGGACACACACACGCACACGCACTGTAAGTCTTGCTTTTTTAGGAGGATTGATACCATCACCTGTGAGCTGTGTTACAGCAGGGTGTTTATTGAAAAACAGAACAAAAACCCCAACCTTTTGGGTCATATGACCAGCCAGAAACTCATTATGATGAACTTCCAATCACTGAATGTTTTACCATTGTTGTCTTACCTTTGTTTCCAAATACAGTATATTGTAAATAAGATCTGGCAAAGCTACTGAGATCACTGGTAAAATATTCACAGGTAGGTGTATTTTTGCACTGAAAATTCATTACATTCCATTTATATGCACTGATGGAAGACTGTAAGCTTTTCTTCTTATTCTAGAGACAGTTGATTACCTGCATTGCCAAGTGAGAATTTGTATGCTTGAAATTTAATAAATGCATTTATTCTTTTCTCCCTGTTGTTAAGTGTATTTAGGCTGTGCCAGAGGACTGTCCATTATAATTAATAAGTGTATAGTTACTGAAACATTTCTTTTATATTTTATATTCAGTGTGGAATAGTGGCACCCAGTCAGAGATGAGAGAATTGTTGGTAAAATGTTCTATATAGTCTCTTGACATGTTCACTGTAGATGGCCTTCTCATCCCTTGATATTTAACAATCTGTTGATCAGGTACAATCAAAGTCCTGTTGTATTATTTTGTTTCCTTTGTCACATTGTTTAATGTTGTTGAGGTCATTCTCAGTGAAGGTCCTGATGAAATGTGCTGCGTCTGTGGCTTTAGTTCTGCTTTCTAGATGACAATGTCTCCAATTATATTTCATATGTATGTTGTACATCTTGGTTTGTTTTGACCCCTGTGACCGCTATGTGTACAGTTCTTAGCCACAGTAAGAGAGCTTTTTAAATATTTTTATGTCGTACCTTAAACCAAAGTCTGCCCTGCTCTTGGGGGTATGTGTGGCTGCCTGATCTGCAAGGACAGAGGCCATTAAACCAGTTGTATTGTATATGGTTTGTTTGCACCTGGAGGTAGTTTGCATAACTGGACACTGCAGGGCACTAATAACCCATTGTAGGTGGTTACTGTGGCTTTGGAGAATAAAGGAAACTGAAGAAAAGCCAACCACCGTGTCTCTTGAAGTGTTGTGTCTACTTACTCTGACGTAGTACTTTAGTAGTGTGGCATTACTGGCTATAGATGCAACAATATACACAGTCATTACATAAATAATTACGTGTAGAAACCTATAATAATTACGTTGACCAATTACATAAACGAAGACACTACATAGACCATTTATTGTATTAATATGTTTAACACTAAGAACTCTGCATTTATGTATAAACAGAAGATTGTTAAAAAGTTTTTCCATTGACTATTTAAGGCTGTAATTTTCAAACAAGCACATCTATGTAATGTTCGTATGTTTGATATGAAATAATGAACATGCATTTCCTGGCAGTCAACCCATTAATGCAGTGAGTATTCTATATCCGCAATTGGTTTAACCGCGTATTCTGCAGATGTGGTCAGTGCCGTAAAATTCTAAACTTCAAGTGAGGTACCGCTGTACAAAGGTAGTGTAATATAGTGTGGTGTTCTACACATGCACAGTCCAAAACAAGCAGGTACTTTCACTTTGATTAGCGGGAGGCAGGACGAGGAAGGCAGTAAATTTAATGTTATACCGACATGATCTGTAGCGGTGCTTCTTATGCCTGTTAAATATGTGCAGTATCATAGTGACTAGCACTTTTGTTGGGTTTGAATGGAAACATTTTGATGTCTTGGATTATGAATAGTTGAAGCAGGATTTCAGGCAGAAGTGATCAGGGTCAGAAAGTCTGACCTACGAACAGATTCATTGTGACGGTAAGGCAGACGAACATAGCTACTGTCTAATGTGTTATTAGATGCGAAAACGTTTATGATACTGTCATCAAATGAAGGCCTGTAGTTATTCAGAATATTTTGATAGTTTCAAAAGTTTGTGCTTTGATCCAAAGTTGCAGCTTGTTACTTAAAACCGAAGGACAAATAGATCAAACAAAGAGGCAGATTACCAGAGCAATGGTGGGTTGTCGGTGGTTATTGACAGATTAGATCTATAATTTATTTATTTATTTTTAAAGCTTATTTATTGACAGGTTAAATGTATCGGTATAAATGTCATAACTCAAAGTTCATGGAAACAACATGCGCCAAATACAATGATGTTTATATGGGGAATTAAAGCTTAGTTGAGATGGAAACATTTTCTTGGTGTCACAGTACAGCCCCTCCTCCCAAACGTCTCAGATGTGTGTGTGCGTGCGTGTTCGTTTGTATGGCCACGCCCTCCCCGTGTATCACATCTGTTCCTCACTTTGTGTCATTATTGTGAGTGTATATAAGTCTCTTGTTTAAATGTGGATGTTGCTGGTGTTTGACCAAGTTAGTTTAAGTGCTACATTGTTTTTGTTGTCTTTCAATAAATGTCTGTGTTTTACACGGCTACTTTTGCACCTACTGTCACAGTCTACTTTAGTAGGTATTCCTGGTTTATAGGTGCATTACAGACCTGTAGACTAAATGATTCTGCATATTGCCATGTACAGTATCAGCTACTAGAAAAACTAGTTCAGGTTTATTACCATGTTTGTCAGGTACAAGGATGGTTGCAGGGCAGTGGGTACTCAGAACTGGGGTTCAGAAGATAACAGTAATCCACTTTCAATCTCCTTTGTGTAATGAATAGTGGAAATAACAGGTTATTTTATTCATGTGCACAATGCCTTGTTGGAGTAAACATTATGTCATACCCTATAAAAAAGGAGTTTTCACATTTTATCTCAGGCCTATAGCCCTGTGTTTCAATAGTCTGCCTTTAGCCTTTAGTCTTTAGTCCTGTAGTAGAAACAGGACTAAACCACTAACCCACAGTAGAAACAGGACCAAACCACCAACCCACATTAGAAACAGGACTAAACCACTAACCCACAGTAAAAAAAGAACTAAACCCCAGTACACCTCAGCAGCACAGTAGTCTTCATTTGCCAGAGGAGGATTAATCCAGGATCCAAAACATCAACGTCCTGCCATTATGTTGTATCACCCAGTTAAATTCCCTAATTCCCAGCATTCATTTAGATATTTCTAGGAACACTAACACACGTGAGAAGTATGAAAGTAGCCTACATATGAAAGTAGTTTACATCTGCTGGTTGCTACATCTGGTGGTTCTGGAGACCCACTGCCCTGCACAGTTTCACACCTGATCCAGCTGATGGAAGACTTGATGATGAGCTGATGACTTGGATCAGGTGTACTGGGGCAGGGAAACCCAAAAACTGTCAGTCATTGGCTGCACTGCTACGAGCCTTAAATTTATCTGACAAACATGTTATAAAACCTGAAATAGTTTTCTTGTGGCTGATAAACCGTACATAGCAATATGTAAAATAATCAATTAATCTGTAGCTATAGGTTATTTTAGTAATTGAGTATTCTGCCAATTACTTCAACTTTGGATTACTTTATCAATCGAATATCAATTGTATCGAATAATTTCTAATGATTTTAAAAATAAATGTACCCATACTATTTTTCATGGGACCTCTGTCTTTCAAGATATGTGCAGGAACATCTGTTTGTGAATGGAATAGTCATTAAACACTATTTGGACAAAGCTGGTGTAATGATCCTAAGTGACTGTTAATTACAAAAAAGAAATGTAGACAGTACACTGCTTATATGAATGGAAAGACAATATAGAGTTTTGTTTGCACACACAAAAAACATAAACCAGGTAAAACTGAGTAGTAGCTCTGTGGTTAAGGTACTCAACTTACAGTCAGAAAAATGCCAGTTCAAACCCCAATACTAAACATTTGCCACTGTTGGGCCCCTGTGCAAGTCCCTTAAGCTTCACTTGCTCAGATTGTATTCAGTCATAATTTTAACTTACCTTGGATAAATGTGTCATCTTTTCCAATATCTATGTGTCATAAATGTGTCTTCTTTTCCAATATCTTTAAAATGTATGCATGCTGTCATGGTGGCCGGTCCACCACCGAGAGGGACATGCCCACATCAGACAGGGGCCATACCGTTTGTCTACCCTGTTCTCAATCACCTGAAAACTGATTGGAGACACCTACTCCTCATCATCGTGTCTCTCTATTTATACACCTGCAGGTGCTGAAGAACAACGCTGCGCATTAATGGTCAAGGATACTATGGAGTTCTTTCAGTGTATTGCAACTGTGAGCTGCCAGAACACCAAGGTTGTGGTGTTTGCACCTGTACCAGAACACCAAATATTTCAGAGGATTTCTTTTTAAGTTCTTTTTAAGATTTTCTTTTTATGTTTACATCAAGAATCCCATCATGACAATGTGAATCAGAATTAATCTCAATTTGTGGGTTGACAGTTTGCTTAATCTGGAAAGTGTTAATTCACTGAGTCATATTTTCTCATAACTATAAATGTGAACATATCTGATGTTTACTTTGCCTGCATACGAACCCAAGGAATAATTTCAGCCATCAGAAAGGAGTCACATTCAAAGGCACTCGGTGACTCAGTCAGACACTCACTCACGCACGCACGCCTCTCCACAAAAGCAGCAACACTTGGAAAACATACAATACAGCAACACAGTCCATCTCGAGATGTGAAGCACCACTTCAGGTGCGCTGGGTGAATTTAATCAATCATTTAGATCATTTTAATCATGTCATGTAGCCAGATAGTCAGACACCCTGTATTTCACACAGAAATGACCGACAGACAGGTTAACGAGCAGCTAGCTAGCTCGAGCGGTTCTGGCCGCTAACTTCGCCCATTAAATCTCACTTTTCCAGTAAGGTCTTGACGTACCGGAATTAAAGCCACAAAAAGATATTGAGCCCAACACTTAGCAAAAAAGAATCGAAAGGAAAATGTAAAATGCCCGCACGGCTTCACTTACCGCACGCTGTAAAGCAGAAGTGAAACAAAGCAACAGGAAAGCAACGGGATGGCAACGGGAGAGCCAATGAAAATTCGAGAAGCAAATTGGAAAAGACCAATGAGAGGACGCAAGTATTCTGGAACATACTCGAACAAAATCAGGGTCAGTAGAATGGGGGTCAACATGTAGAGACGGACAGAGCCAGAAAACGAAAGCAAAACACAATAACAAAGAACAAATACACCGATAGAAACACAACTGTGAACAGGTTACATGGCGAAAATGTGGAATAAAGAACACATGCTACACGAACAGCGAACACGACAGGGGCTTAATATAAAGGCAGGCTTAGTGCAATGAACACAGGATGAGTGAACAATAACCAGCGATAAAAACTAGAGACACAAGGAATATATACAGTAGTTAACAATGAATACATACAAGAGCTCCAGGGCTGTTTAGCTGTGGGGATAATTAGGGTTGAGTGGTAACTGGCTGTGGTAGTTGTGGGTGAGCGTTTGATTAGCTGTCCCTATAGTTCTGGCAGAGGGAGTGAAGGAGAAAGGATGGTCTGTGTTGTTTAAATGAAAACCCAATCATGTTAATTATGTTAACCGCTTTAACAAGATGAAATTTGTGCATCTAAGTACGAGAAAGCTTAACCGATTTCTATTGACTTGCGGCGAAACGGCTGCTCATTTCCCATAATTATCATTCAACGTTCGTACAACATATAACACAAAGATAAACGTTGTAATTTGACAAAACAAAAATGTTTTGAGGAATGAGGAACTAAAAATGAGGAAATGTATTATTAGATATAAATAGCGAAATGTTCCGTCTATTATAACTGGAATCTTAGCTAGCCTAGCCAGCTAACCTAGCCAGCTAGTTAGCTGAGGTACCTCAAGAAAGGTAGCTAAGCTAGTTAGCTAGCTAGCTAAATTATCTGGCTAGCTGTTTATTTTAACTTGCATAACGAACACATTTTAGCACGAATAGCAAATATTGTAGCTAGCTAGTTGTCACGAAATAGTGTTGTAACTACTCGGTTCTTTGTAATTATAATCTGGATCTATCATGGTGTAATTATGTCATTTTTATTAGCTACCTAGCTAGTTATTTTACGGTGTGAACATGACAGAAATCTCCTAGCTAACTATTAGTTAGCCTGATAAATGTGTGTGTGTTTGGTCCGGACTGCTTTATTCAGCTACAGTCTTATTTGGTTAAGTTTAGCTAGCTGGCTAACTAACGATGCCTAATGAAATCTAAAACTGTGGGTGTCTGCTAGCGTATCGTTCGCCAAGAGCTTTGTAGGCACACTAATTAGTCACCTGACAACTGGCCATTTAGCAGCTAAATATAGGCCATTTTAGTGAGCTGTTTTGTCCTATTCATTTTGCTTTGCAACGAGAGACACTGCATTTAAATGCTAGCTGTGGGGTTAATTAGGGTTGATGGGTAATTGGCTGTGGAATAGTTGAGGCTGAGAGCTATTTGACTAATGGGGTAATTGTTTTTTAGGGGTATTTAATTGTTGGAGGGCAGTTTGGATAATGGAGTAGCTGTTAAGGGGCTGTGGGGGGCTATTTGGCAGTTGGGGATATTTAAGTTTGAGGGACAATAGCATCAAAGGAAACAAAGAGGCAGCTTTGAAAGTTTTCTGAGAAAAGAAGTGGCAGAGAAAGAACAGAACGGTTTTACCATGAAGAAAGTCTGAAGAAAGCAGATGACGGCACCCCTCTCCTCTTCTCCTTCTCTCATTCACTCTTTCTCTCTCTCTCACACACATACACAGAAATTAGTGCTATTTATGATCCAAGTTATGACTGGCTGTGTGTTTTTAATTAAATTTAGGCCCTGGACCTTTATGGGGCCTGGCTGATTGAGCCTATGTGAGTGTGTGGGTGCACCTCAGTGTGTGCTGTGTGTGTTTATCTGAGTGTGTGAGGACCAGAGAGATGTGAGTGCATCTAACTGTCTACTGTGTTGTTTCCCCAGTTTCACCAGTGTTTGCTGTTTTGGTGTTATGGTATGAGATTTTGAGTGTTGACAGTATTTTATTGTAAAAATCCTTTAGGCATTACACTCATACTGTGTACAACATCTGCACCTGTATCAGTCCAGCACACAGAAAACAAAATGAAAAACCTTTCACGGTTTCCAAAGAGTTCCATGTTTAATGTGTAGATTTGTACAGAGAGTTTAACACAGTGAGGTTATGATTGCATTGTGTGTGTGTGTGTGTTCGTGAGGTAGTGTATACTGCGAGAGATGTAACGTGTATGTGTTTTATACTCAGCAAGCATGTGTGTATTATGATGTTCACCAGTTGTGTGTGTAGAGGAGTGTGTGTTTCCCTGCAGACTCTGGTGTTGCTCCAGGACACAGGAGGCTATCCTAGCTCTCTCACACACACTGAGGAATGAGACCACCAATGTCTAAACCCTGCATAGAGGGACTCAGTGAATGTGGGGTGGAATGTGTGTAAGTGTGTGAGTGTGTGAGAGGAGACACTGTAGAAGGACAGAGTGCTGGCAGGCCAGTCCAGATACACTCCTACTCTGTTGGAGCTGAAGGGGGGAGCAGAGATGTCAGTTCTCTTCTTATTGTGCCAGACAGTGTAACTGTTGTCATAGCAGTACAGACTCCAGGACTTTACATTGAATCCAAACACACAGTCATCTGTGACTCCTTTCCTGCTGATTCCTTTATGTCACTGCTAGAGCAGCATCTTCACTCCACTCCACCTCCCAGTAACAGCGTCCAGTCAGACTCTCTCTACAGAGAACCTGATACAAGTAATCAAATCTCGCTGGATGATCAGGATATGACTGCTCCCACCCCACACGTGTCACCTTTCTGTTCCCCTCAGACAGAGAGAGACGTGTGTGTGCTGTGTTGGGGTCCAGTGTGAGCTCACACGCATCTACACACAAGATTAAATGCTGCACCATGGTCCGGGAGGAACATTGTTTCGTTTTTACTGTGTACTTGTATATATCTGAACACTCTATTTACCTGAAGAGAGTGAGACTGTTTAAATCTCAAATAAAATTAAGTGCCTCAGGCAGTTCCATATCACTATTAAAACCATTAAATCTAACTGGTCTGGTGTCTCTCCCTATCACCATTAAAACCGTTAAGCCTAACTGACCAGTTTGTGCAATCAAAACAACTCTGCAGACACTTCACTGCATCGTCAATCCAGACCTGAACCATTTTAGACTGTGTTTCCTCCCTCTTTAAAACTGGTCTATATACTGGGACCAGATGAACAGTGTGGTGGTCACACACAGCCAGTGGGGGTTCCTGTTTTTATAGATGCATGACCATGGTTCAGGATTTTATTTCCTCTTGTAGGGCAGGTAATGTACTGCTGGATATCTTTGAGAGTCTCTCTCATATTACAATGATTAAAATCTCCCATTATGAAGTTTGGGGCGCCAGGAGAGAGAGTCTGAAACTTGTGTATGACTCTGTAGGTCATATCAGCAGTGTGTTTCATGTTGGCTTTTGGATGTTGTCACGTATGTCCACCCTCCTGGCGTCACTGTCTCCGTGGTTTCCCGATCGTGTCTGTTTTCTTTTACTTCCTAGTTGTTCCATTTCTTGGTTTCGTTTTCTCTGTCCCTCATCTGTTTTCCACACTTGTTCCTTGTTTCTAGTCTTGTTAAGTTCCTGATTTAAACCCTGTCTTACTCTCTGTGTCTTGGCTGTTCGTTAAATATGGTTGTATTGGATGTTTGAATGTTTGGATATTTTTGAAAGCCCATATCTGTATCTGTAAGTTTGTACTCTGTGTATCCTAGTCTGACTGTTTGTCTTAGCCTTCGTGTTTCCAAGCCTCTGTTACAAACTGCTTCCCTTGTTTGCCTTCATGTGTTTTGGTTTATAATGTATCCCTGTAAATCTCCGTGTTGGCTCTATGACCCTGGACTATCCTAACCACTACGACTCTGGATTTGCCCTTAATAAAGCTTGCTCTTCTCCGCACATGCGTCCGCCTCCTTACCACTCACCGTTACAGATGTACACAAACAGTTAAAATATTTGAGGAAGCACACAGAAAAAATAAAATGGACACACCAACACAGGTAGATGTTCAATGTGTGCAGTGTATATGAGAATGGAAAGCTGGTTCTCTCTCTCTGTGCCACCAAGACGGTTTTACGTGGTCGAGCGCCAGTGAGTCGTGAGAACAGGCATTTCCCTTTTTATGTTACCGGTTGTAATTTTAGTAACTTTATTGTTTATACATCAGATTAGATTAGTTAACTCTTTCCTTTCACCTGTGATACAACCTCCTCACTCCTAGAATTAGTTCCCCCTTCAGCTGCTTCAATGGTTTCCCCTTTTCCCCCTGACACATCTATTATACTTCACTCATGTTCTCTCATCACGACTCTTGTTTGATTAATAAGTTTAATTCGTTGGTCTTGTTTGGTTGATTAGATAGTAGTAGATTGCTGGTTGGGCATTCCCACAGGTTGCTTAACACAATTTCACTTTTCTTTTTTCGTTATTAGCCTAGTTAGCTACTTTTATTCACCACAAATCATCAGTGATCATTTTCACATAGTTATGATCGTTATAGTGAGTCTAGTGAACTAGACACTCCTGGTCATTAATAGAATCCTAGTCAATGATTGTTTTTCTTATCTCTGCTTATTCAATAAACATACTTTGGTTATAACGTCTGCGAGCCCAGAGTGATATTATAATGTTTGGTAGACGTGCAATAATCACATATCAGATTGGCGACTCTCATGATTCGAGACTGAATTATTAATCACTAATAAATTATTTAAAATTCATAAAATTATTTCCCTGTTAATCAGGGTCATGCCCCAATTAACCTTATCAACTGTTACTGACAATTTATTAAAATGTTTAACCGCTACACTTTCATACACACACACACACACACACACATTGACACACTCTACACCTTTCACTTTCTCTCACACAAATAATCTTACACACACTACATTTCTCTTTCTCACACATACACGCTACACATCTCTCTGTCACACACTCTATACCTCTCACTTTGTCTCACGCACACAACACTCACACGAACACACCTCTTTCACACACAAACACACACACAATCCACCTCTCTCTTTCTCTCTCACAAACACACACACAAACATGCACTGTACACCTCTCTTTCACATACACACCTCTTTCACACACGCAGCCTCTCACACACTCTTTCTTCATTCCCACACACAATACACCTGTCTCTCTCTGACACTCACACACATTATAAATGACAATCTGTAAACCAGCACTCTGATGCTCCAACAAAGGACACCACACACACACACACACACACACACACACACACACACACACACACACACACACACACACATACGCACACCACACACAATAAATGATGTTCCAATAAAGGACTGAGCTGCAGTTGATTTCTGTACATATATCATAAATACTGTTCTACAAGTTACACATGCTGTGGAATCATAAGCTCACTGTGTTAAACTCTGTACAAATCTACAGAAATCTTTCCAATCAGGTGGAAATCTTTGGAAACTGTGAAAGGTTTCTCATTCTGTTTTCTGAGTGTTGGAGTGACAGAGATGCAGATGTTGTACACAGTATGAGTGTAAAGTCTTGTGACAGTTAGCCTCCACCACAGTGTGTACATATGGACTGTGTTGGAGATACACATGTGCTGTGTGTGTATATATGTGTGCATGTAAATTAACACACAGGAATTGTTTGGTAAAACTTTATTGATGATGTGATTTATTAAGTGATGGTTAACATGGAAATAGTGTTATTTAGTGAGGACCTGCAGAGGAAGAGAAATATATGTAAGTATTTGAGATGAAATATTGTTCTTATAATATATTACTAGAGTTTAAGTATAATGTTTATCTGGCCAGGAACGTTTGTATATTTTAATGAAGTAAATAAAACAGGTTACCTGTGAATTTTTTTTGTGAAGAAGCTTCCATATTGTTTTGGAGGGAAAATAATTTCCTGTTTTTCCTTATATAGGTTTCTAAGGGAAATTCAGTTGAGTGTTTTGAAGTTGATTGGGGTTGGAGAATTTATGATTGCTCCATTTTTTTACTTCAACTTACATTTTCTTACTTACTCTCTCTTTTTCTCTCTCTCTTTCCATCTGGAGTTTGGGTCCCCATGCGGCTCACCCTCTTTCTTTCTCTCCCTCTATTTCTTTCTCTCACTCCATCTGGAGTCTGGGTCGCCGTGCGGCCCTCCATCTCTCTCTCTCTCCATCTTTCTCTTTCTATGCGGAGTCTGGGTGCCTGTGCGCACATCCCTCTCTCTGTTCCACTGTCTGTCCCTCAATCTGGAGTCTGGGTCGCCTCCCTCTCTCTCTCTCTCTCTCTCTCTCTCTCTCTCTCTCTCCCTCTCCGAGACCTGGACTCCAGATGGAGAAGTGAGAGAGAGAGAGAGAGAGAGAGAGAGAGAGAGAGAGAGAGAGAGAGAGAGAGAGCCCTACAGGGACCCAGATGGAGAAGGACAGAGAGACATTCTGAGATTTCTCAATAAAGTTTAATAATCAATTATGATATTCATACACATTCAAACACAGCATACAATTTTAAAAAGGAAAAAGAACATTTAAATTAAAGAAACACCAAAACACACTTCCTCATCTGTCACAGAGCATAAAACATCATTCTAACCCCAAATATTTCCAAAAGTAGTCATATCATTCATAGCAGAATAAAACTTAAAATCTAACACTATACAACTCCTCACCAATCTTTTAAACACATTTACAATACTACTGTCTCTCTGACCCTCAATTAAACACTTCCTACTGATCCACACTGCCATCTTAGATTGCCATAAAATGAAATTCAGAAGTTGACATTGTGCTTTCTTCTTCTGTGTGTAATTATACCCACAAATAAAGAGTGCTCCCTTTTGTGAGACTGTCGTTCATAACCTCCAGCACATCCTCTCCAACCACACACCAGAAGGATTTGTAAAACTCCACTGGCAGTCCATCAATACCATCAATACCACCTTCCATGCTCTCATGGGCATTCTGCAACTCCACCAGGGACAGTGGCCCCTCGAGACCCAATACAGCCTCTTCTTCTACATGAGGAGAACCATCTAAGAAAATATTTTCCGACTCTTGGTGTGATTTATATTCACTGATATATAGCCTAGTGTAAAACTGTGCTGCTCTTCTATGAATCTCCATAGGATCTGAGAGTACAGTACCAGACTTGAAGGCACATATCCATCTCCTCTGACCATTTTTATGCTCCAAACCAAATAAAAACTTGGAGAGACCATCTGTGTCACATTCTGAAAATGAGAAATACCAGGGCCCCCTGTGCCTTTATCCCAAGCAAGTCGACTACTTTAAGAGCCTCAGTATCCTCCACTACAAATTGTGGAACCCAGCTGTTGGGAAGGGGCAGAGCCATGGCCCCAGACGTGACACAGCCACGCCCCCAGACATGGTTCTGTTGTGACTAAGAAAAGCTTTACCTTCTCACTCACTCAGCCAATTTGCTTCATTCTGCCTATCACTCTGAGTTTCTACGTCAATTCCTTTAAATTTGATTAACTGAAAAAGCTGTGTTCTTTTATTCACATCCCCAGCCCCATTAATGAGGCGGACATGCGCAGATCCAAAGTCGTGGTCATTAGGGTAGTCCAGGGTCATATTACCAATACGGAGAGTCAGAGAATACATGATAAATAAACCAAGGGCTAGGATAAACGAAGGGAAGTAATGACAAACCAAAAACACACAAAGGCAAACAGGGAAAGCAGGCTATAACAGAAACTAAGAAGTAACATACGGAGGCTAAGGAAAAGCAAAACAGCTAGAATCAAACAGGCTAACAGACACAGAGGCTTAGAAACAAAGATGGGCTTACATACATCCAATACCTTCAAACATTCAATATATTCCACACAAATGCATGCAATGAATAGCAAAAACACAGGGAATCAGACATGGTTTAAATACATGAACTTAACAAAGGGACAGGAGTGAGCAATCAAACGAAAGGTGGAGAAAATGAAACTACGGCATGGAACTAAAATACACAAGACAGAGAAAACATGGAACATGGAAGCTGGGAGGGACTAACCGTGACAGGATACAGTTACAAATACTTTCATTTCTACATTCTCCTCATCAATGAATCTTCTGTGCCCTCTCTCCTCTAGACCTGCAAAGTCCTCCCCACATGCTCCCTGGCTTACACTCTGCTGCCACAGGAGAGAACTAATGAGGGCAGTGGAGGAAATCTCACCTAGATTCAGACCTCAGCTCATACCAGTCTCTCCTTTTCAAGTTCTCACTGGAAGTAACATCTGCAAATTCAGAGAAAAATTTGAATCATCAGCATGTGATCCATACAAGCTCGTCCCTATTTTTTCTTCTCTCCTTAATCTTCCCCCTCCCCCTCCTTCCTCATCTCTTACTCAGGAGGATTTCAGCACCTTCTTTGAGGAGAAGGTTGCAGCAATCCACCACTCCTCTTCCTCTGTTCCTACTCTTCCAACCAGTGTGCATTCCCCAACATCCACCTCTCTGACTTCTTTTTCTCCTCTCCTCAGATATAATTCTTCAACTCCTGACTTCCAGCAATCCAACTACATGTCTGCTAGATCGAATTCCTTCCACTTTGTTCCAGACAATCTGCTTGCTTTCATCTCTGTCATCATCAAAAACTTCTTATCTTCTGGACATGTGCCAACTGTATTCAAAACCACCAGGGTGGTACCAATCCTCAAGAAGGCCACACTCGATGGCTCCAATGCTACCAATTGCAGACCAGTATCACTTCTCTCTTTCCTTTCAAAAGCCTTTGAACAAAAAATTTCTAATCGATTGTCTCTTTTCCTCACCCAGAACCAGTTGCATGAGCCCATTCAGTCTGGCTACAAACCAGCACATTCTACAGAAATTGCCCTCTTAGCAGTTATGGAGAAACTTCATGCTGCTAAAGTTGCCAAGCTGTCATCTGTTTTGATTCTTCTAGACCTTTCAGCAGCCTTTGCCACAGTAAACCACAACATTCTCCTATGTTCTCTCCAGGCTTGGTGTGACTGGCTCTGCATGGAAATGGTTTCAGTCCTATCTGGAGGGACGGTCCTATCAGGTGACATAGAGAGGATCCACATCCAAACCATGTAGACTCACCACAGGTGTTCCACAGGGTTCCACAGTGTTCCACAGTATTGGGCCCCCTTCTCTTCTCTTTGTATATTCGTTTTCTTGGAAAAGTCAAATCTCTCATGGTTCCTCCTATTACTGCTAAGCTGATGACACTCAATTACATCTTTCTTTTCCACCCTCTGACACACAGGTCTCCAGATGTATCTCAGCATGCTTGACTGACATTGCATCATGAATGACAGCCCACCACTTGAAGCTCAACCCCAGTAAAACAAAGCATCCCAGGTACTCCCAACCCTTACCATGACATCACAGTTTCCTTTGAGAACTCCCTGGTATCACCAGCCGAAGCTGCCTATAGCCTGGGTGTAACTTTGGACAACCTGTTGTCATTCTCATGTTTCAAATCTAACCCGGTCTTGCAGATTTCTCCTTTGTAACATATGAAGGATTCAGCCCTTTTTCTTGCAGGAAGCTGCTCAGGTACTTGTGCAGTCTCTTGTGATCTCAAAGCTCCACTACTGCAACTCGCTACTTGCTGGTATTCCTCTAAGAGCCATCAGACCTCTACAACTTGTCCAGAATGTAGCAGCACAACTGGTCTTCAATCTTCCGAAGTTCATACGTTACTCCGCTGCTGTGCTCCCTTCATTGGCTTCCAGTAAATGCATGCATCAGATTTAAAACCTTGATGCTTGCCTACATAAAAAATGGTCCAGCCCCTCCATACATGAAGTCAGTGGTCAAAGCTTGAAATACCATGCTTCAAGTCTCATGGAAGACAAGCATCAAGAGTATTCTCTGGCTCCCAGATGGTGGAATAAACTTCCACTTGCTGTTTGGACAGCAGAGTCCCTTGCAGTCTTCAGACGCAGACTGAAGACCCATCTATTCGTTTTTTATTTATTTAAATGACCACTGACCTTGCTCCTATATTGACTAACTAAACTAGTACTTATTGTAGGGTATTGTTTATAACAATGATGTTATCTAAGAAACTAGTACTTATTGTTTATTACACTTACACTTAGATACAACTTATGTATCTTGTACTTCTAGGCATCAGCAGTGATCCCTGTATTTCTACAGTATTCTAGCTCATTGGTATATTGGATTCTAACCTACTCTACTGGCTGGGATGTATTTTATGAGTAAATGACAAAGCATTTTATAAGTCATCTGGATAAGAGCATCTGCTAAATGCAATATATGTAAATGATCTTTGTCTTCTTGTCTACTCTGGTTTGCTGCGTCTGATCTTTATCTCCTGATTTCCTCAGGTTTACTGTGTCTGATCTTTGTCTCGTGGTCTCCTCAGGTTTGTTGTGTCAGATCTTTGTCTTGTGGTCTCCTCAGGAAGCCCCGAGTGGAGAATGTGAAGAAAGCAGCAGCAGAGCAGATGGAGCAGGAGGCTCCAAAGCCAAAGAAGAAAGGGTTCCTTCCCAAGAGCAAGAAACGCAAAAAAAGCAAGAAGCTCACCATACTGGAGGGAAAAGACACTACAGTCGCCCCAGCAACTGCAAGGGGAGGGGTGGAAGGGGGGAAGAAGAAGGAGGAAAAGAAAAGAGGAGGAGAGGAAACACAGACTCCGCCTCCTGTTTAAAAGGCCAAAGCACAACAGCCACAGAGCAAGAAGCAGAGAGGGAAGGGACAGACAGCAGGTCAGCACTGAGTGAGGGACACACAGAGACTGAACAGAGGAGCAGGACAAAGACTCTGAAATGGACCTGTGTAGACCAGTGCACATCAACCCTGCTCCTGGAGATCGGTATTCCAGCGGTTTAGTCCTACCCCCTGCTCCTGGAGATCTGTGGCAATGGTAGCTCAGTGGTTAAGGTACTTGACTTGTATTTGTAATCGGAAGTTTGCTCGTCCAACCACTGTGGCCCCACCTCTGCCAAGTTGCCACTTATTACTAAATGTACTAGAGTACAGTGGTGATTTGGGTTTTCAGATCAAGAATGCATAATACTCTTTTGTGTCTAACTGGCTTATGGATGTGTTGTGAGAAGTGTCTAAGCATAACGTTAAAGCATGAAGTGAGGCGAGGGGATGGACGCAAGTGCAGAGGGAGTTTATTAACAAACAAACATAAATAAACATAGTTGAACCAGAATAATAAAGATAATGAAGGTTAGGGCACAAAACAACAAGAACCTCACATACTGAACGAATCGAAGGACACACCAGACAGACATGGTTCACCAAACCTACAACCAACTAGATGAACCAAAATAACCAACAACGTGGGAAACATAACACAGGGCTTAAATACATGATCTAATGGACGCTAAACAAGACACAGGTGTAAATCATGAGGGGAGGAAAAAACGAAACTAAGGAATGGAATAATAACAAGGGAGTAAAGGAAAACAAAGAGGCGACAGGGAAACCATGGAAACGGGGATGCCAGGAGGGTGGGCAATCTTCTTATTTAGGACTCCTAAATTTGTCTTACAATGTAGAATATTATGTGTTAATGTTATATGGAGTTATCTATTGTGATTGTATCTAATGTGATTTAATAAGAAGTTTGATTCTCTGAAAAAATCCACACCAAATGTAAAACCTCAAACTGGTAGTTATGTTTTGCATTAATTTAATTGTGTTATTATTATTATTATTAAGTACGCCATGTAGTTTTCTGATGTACCAAATACAGGTAAACTAATAAATAATTTTTCCACAATACTTGAAATAAGCACACACACACACACACACACACACACACACACACACACACACACACACACACACACACACACACACACACACAGACACACACGCCCAGCATTCAGCCATTAAGAAGATTCTTTATTTGTCATATGCACAACATGGTATGAAAGTCCACACACTTACAGGCTTATTGTGAAGCTGATTATCTAAATTACAATCATTCGTAAGTTAGATCTACAAACAAAATGATTTGTTAAGTTCCGAAATGTTTCAAAGTGCCGACATAGTGGAAATTTACTCTCAGCCTAGCCGCAAAACAAGTCCGTGTAGGCGGGACTGTGAAGCCATTGGCTGTATAGACTGCTTAGTCTATGATTGGCTGCAGCAAAATGATGGACAGCTAACTTTGGCTGATGATTGTCTCAATGACTGGAATAAGAAATCGGTTGTGTAATTGGCTTCATACGAAAATTATTGACATATACTCTACTTACGCCCACTGATGTTCCTGTAGTTAGTTCCTTCTCAAGAAAACGGAAGTATTTTCTGAACTGTCACCATTATTGAAAGTTGGGCAGATTGGAGATATTTTAAATATTTAAATAGTTTAAAATATTTCACGGTAAGTTCATCCTATTTGTTAAAATGCAGTTTAAACAGCGTGTCTTGTAAGTACATAGTTGTGTGTTTAAATCGTAGGTCCACCCAAACGTGGATTAAATGTAAAGATTAAAGTCCTGGTGAAGTTAACGGTACGCATCTAAAATGACGGACACTAAAATGGCCCAGTACGATCGCACAGTTATATTTTTAAAAATATTTAACTGGCTCAGATATACGTTGTCAGTTATTGTAAATCTCGATTTTAAGTCGTAGTTAGTCAGTAATCTTTCCAAATGCTCCCAGTTTAAACTCCTCTGACCTAAGCGTAAAGTTGCTGCTGTAACGTTTGTTTTTTACAGTTAGTTTCCTGTTCAGTTTCAGCCATTTGTAGTGTTGGCCAAATCCTCAGTGGACAGTTCAAATTCCCTGTATAGTTAATTATCTGTATTATTAACTATAGTTTGGGATCGGACGGTCAACACTGACGTTTCTACGCTTGTTTGGAGTTTCTGAAGCGCAGCGCTTTGAATCACTGATATGAAGTGTTGCGCAAAACGGCCATGTCACGTGACCACGGCTAAACGAAGCTTGTGTTTCTATAAGTGTCATACAGAACCTGCCGCTCCTGTCTTTGACTGACAGTGTCTGAAACAAACCTGATCACACATTTGTCTCAGTCACAAACTCTATTAATGCTTATACGTCAAGAAAACACACCCCAACTTTGAGGATTTTGTGAGAATAGAGAATTTGAGAGATGGAGAGATTCAGTGTTGTCTAGATAGAAGGTTACTGATAGGACATATTGAGTGATATGCTAATGAGATAAATCTAGTGAACAGTAGGTAGGATAGATATAGTAACATTGATATATAGAAAGTATATGTAAAGAGAGATCCTCTGGTTTACTGACAGGAGTGATGTGCTGTACATCCACACATTTATATAATGGTAAAAACACCTGTGCATACCAGCAAAAAGTGTACTATGTGAATTAATCTTTTCCAAGACTGAGGAGGTAATTTGGGAAGAGAAGAAGCCCCCAAAACAGCAGAAGAACTAATATTTTATAATATAAATATAAATAATAATAAATATATAAATTGTTCCTTTATTTTACTTTATTGATCTTCATTATCCATAATCTTAATTATCTACATTCACAACACTTCCTTCTGCTGTAGATGAAACCTGTTCCACACTGACAGTTCATTAAATAGGTCTGCACTTCATAGACTACAGAGTTTATGTGAACCCACACAACCCTACAGAGTTTATGTGAACCCACACAATCCTACAGAGTACATGTGAACCCACACAATCCATATGGTTATTTATCCTAGTAAACATATTGGCCTTTTGTTAATAAATCATCTTTCTAAATGTCATGATTTACACATGAAACTGAAATAACACGAATTTGAAATACCTTACAGAACACAACAGAAAACAGAAACATCATTTGTTTCTTTGTTTATTGTGATGATTTCTCTGAAATATTTATTGATCATATGTATTGATAACCTGGCATAACCCAGCAGAATAATTTCTAGCCAAAGTAGTTCAGACTTTGTTGTTTCACAGAATAGAATAATCAAAATGTTAGCAAAAGTGGTCACTGTGGAGATTGTTGTCAGATTGCTTCTGTTCTAAAGATCCAGAAGTGATGGAAGAATTATGAGTGAATATTATTTACTTTTGTTTTTCTATATAATATATTTATCCAGTTAAACATTGTCATTGTCAGATATTGGTTGATTATCCAGTTAAACTCTGTGTCAGTGGCCAAAGATTAGGATTATGACCTTAATTATGATTATTCATCATTCATATTATTCATTAATCATAATTATTAATTATGACCTTCAGTAAAATTCATAAAACCAACCATATGGCCAGATTCAGAAAACCAGTCATATAAACTTAAGGTCAGATTCACATCTCAGAATGCCTAGATCTGCAAGACTTTCCTGGAATACTGGATTTTAACCTTTCCGATACAAAGTGTTCGCTCGGAAGCATTGCAACAAAACCAAACTCAAATAAGGAAAATTCTTTATTAATTCTCATGAATCCAACAAGATATTTGATTGTGTGGACTATGAATCTACAGTGCCCCTTAGTGACTGTAACAGGTTCTTCAACCTGAACTGTTCTGAGTCCCTCTTTATAAATGTATGTTAACTTTCCCTGTCTATGAAAGGCGGAGACGGAGTCCCAGTATGGTGAATGCAGTTTACCTATGAATTAACCTCTCATTGCTGTATTTACATATTAACCTTTATACTTGCTATTATGTGATTACCTCTTCATTTCAAGCATAATAGACAGAGGAAGACTATTTGATCTATTAATATGAGAACAGTTATAATATTTGTGTAACAATCATGCTTTCTCTTAATGAAAAATGTAACTGTTTCCTATATATAGTTATGAGCTTTATATTGGTGGTAAGAACTTTTTCTTTTCATTTAGAAATATGTGGACTAAGTGCTCAGGTGAAATTAGTGTGATAAAATTGTTCCCACCTATTATGGCTTAAATGACATGTGACGGCCCGAGTGCCGCAGGGCAAGGAGCAGGGCGCACAGACCTCTGTCGACGAAGACACACCCTTATTAACGTAAAAAACAAAAGATAACAGCATTCACACGCAACATCCAGTACACCATGAACATCTACTGTGAACACACCTAACATTTAACATGAACAATGACCGACTGCAAACTACACACAAACAGGCATTTAAATACATACATAAACGAAACCAAGAACTGGGTGCAGGTGTGTGCTAAAAGGGGGCGTGGTTACAAACAAGTCAGCATGAACAGTTAACAGTGAGCCCACTGCACGCGGTGGGCCATACCATGTGATCAGAGGGAAGGGGAGCGTACCATGACAAGACGATTACCACCCAACCCCAAGTAGCAATATATCAGTATGTGTTCCAGTTGTTTATTCTGCCTTTCTTTTCTTTTTATTTACTGTATTAGATTAATCATGTCTTGTAAGCTAACTCGAGATAAATGCCTGAATGAATCAAAACCTGAGATTGAGACAAAGAAACTATGAATATGCATGAACAGAGCTGTTGAGCCAATCCTTCCATGCTGCCCCTGAGATCAGTAGTTAAAAATCAATTCTCAGTATCGGATAGTCAGTTCATACTCTACAAGAAGTAACTTAAAGGCTGCACCTCTCATGAGAAGAATTATGTAATTATAATAGTGTTTAATTTCATATGTTTGTCTTAGACCCAGTCTGCAAATCTATCTAAACTTATTTAATTTGCTCTTCACTATGCCGCCAACTTAATCATCTTCTTTTTGTTGTTGGTAGAATTAGCTTTTGTTCTGTTTGGCCAACAGTAATTAGTTTTAATTTAGCCAACCACCAGCCTTAGGTTTAAAACAGTCTACATCACCCAGCTACAAACCTGTGTACTTCCTGAAATACCTTTACAAAATCTCAGGAACTTTGGCGAAGTTCAGGGCACTCCAAAAGATTCAGCCCGGCCAGTTTTGCTGACTTGGGTGATGAACTAGGGCCGCTGACAGCGCAGAGAAAAGTTTGGGATTATGTGTGGCATGAATTCATCCAGAATTCAGCCACTCCGAAGCTCTGCAACCTCTCCCTGACCGGACTGATCATCTGGCCCTTCACTGACCCTGAAACGTAAAATCTTCTGCTTCATTCACAGGCTAAGCTCGGGGGGCCAGCCATGAGCCGTCATTCACATAGATAATTTTGTACCAATTTATTTTTCTCTCCTGTTAGCTCAGATAGTAACCTCAGGTCTAATTTCACGTTAGGATTCCCCAGATAGTTGTTCTTCCCTTTCAGGCATTTTTACTCAATTCTCGCTAATTAATTAATTTAACCATAGTAGCCTCTTGGCTAATTAGCGTTAGCTAAATTGTGTGTGTGTGTAGTTCTGGGTCTCTTGGTTACTCAGTTCTTTTTTTCATGCCAGTCATTCTTCTCTACTCAACTTATTTCAATTTATAATTTTTCTCTTTTTTCTTCCTTCTCTCCTTCCTTTTTTATTTGTCTGCAAGTCTGCTACTTGTCTTACAATGTCAAAGATTTGTTTTATTCATTAATCAGTAAACTTCACATTTATTCATTAAGTTGGACATAATGGCAAGTATATCTGAAACAATGGCATTCGGTCCCTGCACAAAATATGAACTAATTTAATTTGGTAATTAATCAGTAATAATTGATAATCCTTTCCCTACGTTTATGATCATGCCCCCTGTTAATATTTCATAAATGTATGTAATTTTGCTACAGCTGAATCCTGTAACACACTCTGTATGTGTGTGTATGTGTATGCTTAATTAAAAGGAGACATGGCTCCTAGCTATAGTACAGACTGTTCGAACTATCCTGACTCATGTATATGACATGCAGCCGTCTTCATTGTCTGTCTGTGTGTATGTATATACTGTATATGACATACAGCCGTCTTCATTGTCTGTGTGTGTTTACTGTATATGATTTACAGCCGTCTTCATTGTCTGTGTGTGTGTTTACTGTATATGACTTACAGCTGTCTTTACTGTCTGTTTGTGTGTATATACTGAGTGTGACATACATTCTTTAGAACCCCCTAAAGACACCAACACTTTCTGAAATCTTAATACAGAATTTATCTGTTGTTCTGTACAGGCCTGCCAAGATACACAATAACAGATAAACTAAAATATTTACTAAGACTCTGCTGGCTATGTGGTCTCCTGTAACTCAGGTAAGGCTTTGACCTTAAGTAAAGAAGTTAAGGTGCTAGTAACACCTAGGTCATGAGTTTGATTCACAGGGTGCACATGTACTGTCACACTGATACACATGTAAGCCACTCTGTAGAAGAGTGTCTGTAAATGTGTGTGAACAAATAAATCCATTAAATCCTCGATAAGGCTGTTTTCTTACTGGGTAACTCCATCACAAATGCCAGATTTTCCTAACTATTGTACCAAGGGTCAATTTCACACAGACACCTATAACAGAAACATTTATGTTAACATTTTTGTTACATGTTTACATACTTCCCCACATATTCTTTCCTGGGTTAAATTTTCTGTATTCAAGATCAACATTTTTTACTCATACTTGTCTTTGAGAAAGACTTGCTACCTCTGAAATAATGTGGATAAACCTTTTTATTACTGTTGTATTTCGGTTGAATGTTGCTTCAGTTTGGTTATGGACAACCAAGAGAAAACAACCTGCAGGAGAACAATTCCAATATTTGAAAGTAATCACGAGGGGGCACTGTTTCACATTTTTATTAAACTGTCTCATTGAATTTGTGGTGGCTGGTATATTTGAGTAAGAATACATAATTTTGATATTTTCATTGTTGAGCCCATTAGAGTGTCACTGCGCTGTGTCAGACCCACAGGCTGGGTGTTGTGTTTTGTGTTGGGTGGGCTGTGTGCTGTGTGTTGTGTGTCTGCACCAGAACAGTGTAAATGCACTGTAAGGCTCATCCTCTAGTAGTGTGCAGGTCATACCCCAGTCTACAGGACTACACATATAGTCTGATTACACAAACAGTCCGTCCACGTGCAGTCTAATTTCAGTGTCTATATCCCTGTCACATCTGGTCCTCCATGTTGGTTGGTTCTCCTTCCAGCAGCAGTCTGTGGGCCACCTCCCATCTTACCCTCACAGGCCTGTTCTCTGATCACTCCTATCTCACCCTCACAGGCCTGTTCTCTGATCACTTCCATCTCACCCTCACAGGCATGTTCTCTGATCACTTCCAACTCACCCTCACAGGCCTGTTCTCTGATCACTCCCATCTCACCTTCACAGGCTTGTTCTCTGATCACTCCCATCTCACTCTCACAGGCCTCATCTCTCATTTGTGTAAAAATAAATAATCTATTATAGTCGTGTGACACGTGTGAATAAACATATCTGCCCATCAGCAGAGTAAAACAAGCAGACTGTATGACCTGTATGCAGACTACCAGAGTTTTCATAACAGAGCCACACAGTGGTAGTGAGAGAAGACAAATGGGTAAAACCCAGTGAACACACAGCAACAATTTACTTACTCCTGTCTACGTCACACAGTTCACCCAACACACTCACATTCACTCCTCTCTACACCACACAACACACTTCACCCAACACATTCACATTCACTCCTCTCTATGTCACACACAGCACACTTCACCCAACACACTCACATTCACTTCTCTGTCTGTTCCTGCACTGTGAACATAAACCGTTGAACATGTTTGTGAACCTTTAGTAAACTGGAGTCTGTTGTCCTTCTTCACACTGCAGGATGGACAAAGAACAGCTTCTCTTCACTTTAAATGACCTGGAGACAGAAGAGCTGAAGACATTCCAGTGGTATCTGAAAAATGGCATGGAAGGTTTCCCCTGTATCCCAAAATCTCATCTGGAGAATTCTAACAGACCTGATACTGTGGACAAGATGGTGCAGCAATATGGCCAAGATGGAGCTGCGGAGATCACAGCTCATCCTGAAGAAGATGCGCCACAACCAACAGGCTGAGGCCCTGAGGACCAAACACAGTGAAAATAAAGCAGGTGAAATCATGTTCACTTTTTAAACTCACTATTTTGGGATTTTATATGCTCATAGCATTTGTTTTTGTTTTGTTAGTGAACTCAATGGACAAAGAATGTAGTGCCCTGTGTGCTGAGGTAAAGTGTCTTTATTGCCCTGTGTGCTGAGGTAGTGTCTTTATTGCCCTGTGTGCTGAGGTTAAGTGTCTTTATTGCCCTGTGTGCTGAGGTAAAGTATCTTTATTGCCCTGTGTGCTGAGGTAAAGTATCTTTATTGCCTTGTGTGCTGAGGTAGTGTCTTTATTGCCCTGTGTGCTGAAGTTAAGTGTCTTTATTCCCCTCTGTGCTGAGGTAAAATGTCTTTATTGCCCTGTGTGCTGAGGTAAAGTGTTTATTGCCCTCTGTTAGAAAAGGAATATAATGTTGCACTTGAACGGTTAGCTGGCTAAGGACAACACACTCCTGACCAGAGAGAGATACAATCCTCTCTGTAGAATCAGAGCCAAATTCCATTATGTAGAATGTCTGGACAAATTTCACTTTGTGTTCTCTTTCACTTACAGTTTACATATTTATTTTATATATTCAAAGAACCTAATTTTCTTTTATTAGTGATCTTAATTAATAAATTACAAAGTAGAATATGGCAAAACTCAAAATCATCTGGCATATTAATAAACATTGCAAACAAATAGGTATGTATAACAAATGTTCTTTAACAGCAATGAGAACAGTGATGTCAATATCAGTTTAAACATGGACAAATGTCAATTAAGAAATGTTCAGTGTATTTTTAAACCAAAAATTGCACACAGGACTTACTCACCATTAATAAAGTAGGTTTTATATTTTCTGCTCTTTACTCTGATGTCTGTTCTCACAGGTGGAGACAAATGTGAAGAGTTGACTGCTAAGAGTCCAGCTGGTAAATTCAACCCAGACAGACCTTTAGGCATGAAAATATATTAAAACTTTAAACAACATGAATATATATTACAACTTTAAGCAACATGCTCAAGTAAGCAACAGAAGCAGTATCATGGGTTCTCATGAAGTCCTAGTCTGGGTTCTAGAAGTCCTAGTCTGGTACTAGAAGACCTAGTCTGGGTTCTACAAGATCTAGTCTAGAGTACAAAATCAATCTGCCACAGGAGTGACTTAGGAATAGCTGCCCAGTCAGTGTAGAGCTTCTCAATGTTCAGGGGCAAGAGAACCAGGTTGGAGAAGTAAGTGGCTGGGATGGAGGTGGAAGGAGCGATATGTTAATGGGTCAGGGAGGGACAAGCCACAGCAGTGGAGGGTTGGGGTGGGAGGAGCCACAGTAGCTGAGATGGGTCAAGGCTGAGCAACACGAGGATGTAGATGTACCTCAGCATAAAGAGAGGATGGATTATTAGGCCTGATCAAATAGTAAAGTGTGTAAAATAGGGGTATATAATGTGCAAAAATGGCAGATCTAACTATGGCAGCATAGTTAAAATAGCAGCATAGCTAAAATGGAAACACAGGCATGAGGAACATCCCTGGAACATCAGCACTGCTCTCAGTCAACAACCTAGAATGATAAGAGAAGTGAAATGACACAACATCCCAGTTTACCATAACTCTCAATGCCCATGAACCCCAGATCTACACCATTACCGAAGACACAAGTTATAAGAATCATGCACATAACTTTTTTCTTCCCATTTTTTAACAGCTGTAGGAAAAAGTGATCTCAGCAGGAGAATGAAAATAAAATATAAGGAAAAATTTGAGAAGTTGTGTGAGGAGGCTCCAATAGAATGTGATCGTGTGCCTATACAAGACACTTACACTGAAGTTTACATGATCAAAGGGTGCACAGGAGGCGTGAACACAAAACACGAAGTGAGACAGGTAGAGAAATTTTACCCCAAAACAGAAAAAACACCAGTCACACTCAGTGACCTCTTCAAAGTGCAGTCTACTGAAAACAAGTGTGGTACTAAAGTCCTAACATTGGGAATAGCTGGAGTGGGAAAAACAGTCTCTGTGCACAAGTTCATTCTTGACTGGGCTGAAGAGAAGTGCAACCAGGACATAGATTTCATCATGTACCTCCCATTTCGAGAGCTGAACTTGATAAAGGATGAAAAGTACAGCCTCTCAAAACTACTTCTTTACTTCCATCAAGAACTCCATTCTGGAGATGAAAAGGAGATATTAAATGAAAAACATCGGCTGCTTTTCATACTGGATGGACTGGATGAAAGTAGAATTCCTCTAGATCTTCATCAGAAGAAGGTATCTAATGTGAATGAGAAGACTACTCTTGATAAACTAATAACAAACCTCATAAATGGAGAACTGCTTCCTTCTGCTCTCCTCTGGATCACTTCACGACCTGCAGCAGTCAGTAAGATAAATGACCAATACTTTAACCCTGTTACAGAAATCCGTGGATTCAATGACCCACAGAAGGAGGAGTACTTCAGGAAGAGAATCAGAGATGAAGATCAAGCCAGCAGAATTATATCACACATTAAGACTGCAAGAAGCCTTCATATCTTGTGTCACATACCTGTTGTCTGCAGGATCTCAGCCACCGTGTTTCAGAAAATGCTGAAGGAAGGTGTGGACATGAAAAATGCTCCAACAACTCTGACAGAAATGTACCTACATTTCCTGCTGTTTTTCACAGATCAAAAGACTAAGAAATACAACACGAAGCAAAGCACCAACAATGCAGTTTCATCTGAGACAAAAAGAGCAGAGGTGCTGGATATTGTGAAGCTTGGAAAGTTAGCCTTTCTTCAGCTGCAAAAAGGACAACTTCTGTTCTATGAGACAGATCTGGAAGAATGTGGTATTGATGTCTGTGAGGCTTTAGTGTACTCTGGAATTTGTACACAAATTTTTAAACAGGAGGGGAAGATCTACAGTTTTGTGCATTTAAGCTTCCAGGAGTTTCTTGCTGCTGTATTTGTGTTCCTAACATTCAGGGATGAAGGCAACCCACTCCTTAAAACCCCAATGGAGAAAATGAAATGGAAGTTAAAACACAGACTGTGTGATCTGCTTGAGACAGCAGTAGATAAGGCCACAATGAATGAAAATAGACACCTGGACCTTTTCCTCCGTTTCCTCCTCGGTCTCTCACTGGAGTCCAATCAGAGGCTCCTGAGGAGTTTACACCCAGAACAGGACATCAGAGAAGAGAGTTTAGAGGAGACTGTGAACTACATCAAGAAAACCATCAAGAGAACAAAATCCTTTGAAGAGACTATTAATCTATTCCACTGCTTGAGTAAACTGAAAGACAACTCTCTGATAAATGAAATACAGACCTTCCTGAACTCAGGGGACCTCTCAACACAGACACTCTCATCTGCACAGTGTTCAGCTCTGGTGTTTGTGCTGCTGATGTCAGAGGAGATTCAAGAGAAATTTGAGCTGAAGAAATTCAGGCCATCAGATATAGGACTGAAGGAATTACTTCCAGTGTTGAAAAATACCAGGCGAGCTCTGTAAGTATCTTTTGGATTAATCATTTTAATTTTTAAAGGTTTTTATTACTGAAGCTCCTTCTGTAACTAATCAAATTATGTGAATGTATTTCTCAGTCAGAGCAAACTGAACAATAGTTTTCATTTCCAGTGGTAAAAGGTTGTACTGTAAGTATATTTTGAATGGTAAACTTTGGGGAATGGCTTTTCTGACAGCACCAACATTAAAGAACAGATAAGCCTTTATCTTAAGAGCAGACCAGTGCATTCCAGAATGACTGCAATGTCTTCTTACCAGTTGGAATGCAACACATGACTGTCATTCTGTAATTCAAATGTCCCACTGGTTTCTCTGGCAAACACTCAGAAAGCCACACTAAGTCAAGACACAGGAGTGTTCAGCAAGGAGCTCTGTATTTTTTTTTTTTAACAGAGACAAAGAATATATATATACATTGTGTGTGTTGGTGTGTGTGTGTGTGTGTGTGTGTGTGTGTGTGTGTGTGTGTGTGTGTGTGTGTGTGTGTGTGTGCATGTATTTCCAGTGATGGTTGGTGCTCTGTGTGCATGTATGTACAGCTATAGTTGGTGCTCTGTGTATGTGTGTATGTCTAGTGATGGTTGGTGCTCTGTATGTATGTATGTATGTATGTGTGTATGTATGTCCAGTGATGGGTGGTGCTCTGTGTGTGTGTATGTCCAGTGATGGGTGGTGCTCTGTCCTGTCTTAACCTCCTCCCCTTCCCCTGCACCCAGTGCAGTAACCCAGGGGTCTGTGGTTCTGATAGAGTAGCTGTGTGTAAACTGGCTGCTGCTTCTTTTTCAGCTTTCCTTTTTCAGGGAGCATAGATGAGGGAACAACACTGTGTGTGTTGAAGTCACCACACTAGAGTGGGACAAGAAACTGAGCATGTACTTAAATGTCCTGTAGGTTATGAGATCAAAGAATTTACGAGACAGTTGAGATGGGACAGTTGAGATGGGACAGGTGAGATGGGACAGGTGAGATGGGACAGGTGAGATGGGGCAGGTGTCTGGAGTTCTTCATTGTGAAAGAACTAAATGTATCAGACAAATAAACTCTAGTAACAGCCTAGCAGCACATGTAGCTTAAAGTGAAAACACTGCAAACAACACACCAGTGGTAAAGATTTTGAATTTATTTCACCAAGTACAAGTCTATTTATCAGTCCAAACACCATGTAGTAGTAAAGTTTAGTATTTACTTACCCAGTACAAGTCTATTTATCAGTCCAAACACCATGTAGTAGTACAGTTTAGCCTGAAATGAGGTGAGGAATTGCTGAAGTACAGAGGAAATGATTATAAGATAAAGCATAAAGAAACACAAACCAGGTAATTATCAATGTAAAGAACCAGGCTAACAAAGATTGCAAAAGATAAGGCAATGAATAACACGAACCAAACATACAAAATGACCTGAACATGTACTAAGCAAAACACTGAACACAACAGAGCAGCAGTAACAGAGAGACAGGACACAGCACACAACAGAGCAGCAGTAACAGAGATACAGGACACAGCACACAGCAGAGCAGCAGTAACAGAGAGACAATACACAGCACACAGCAGAGCAGCAGTAACAGAGACAGGACACAGCACACAACAGAGCATCAGTAACAGAGAGACAGGACACAGCAAATCCTCCTTACTCATTACCTTAAGATAAGATGAGCAAATGCAGCCTCAGCTTCATCTAAATTATGACAGTCAGCTGATTACAATTTAAGATTTATTGACTCTAGCCATTGTCAACACTCCATACCTGCAGAGTTTCTATATATTTTCTCAAGTCAAAAATGTGTTCCTGCCTCTCACTTAACAAAACACTATCCATATGATTATTTTCTAATTTGCTTCGCTGAATTCCATCATTTATACATATGTTGACTTAAATTTAATTTACTCAAATAAGTTACAGTTATCACATGTAAATTTATATTTTAATATGTCCATAATATGTATGCTCTCTACTGCTGTAATTGTAACCGGTTTTACATACTGTACCTCCATCAGTTACTTTATTGTATTTATTACTAAATCCAGATCAATATATTTTGCATGTACGCATTTTATAATTAGATGATATTAATCATGTTTAAACAGATCTGTCTGCGTATCCATTCACTTTCTTTAGTGATTAAAATGAGTGACCTCCCCCCTATACAACCATATCACAATAATCTTAATTATAACCTGAAAAAAAACTGTTATGCTGGTATGTTGTATACGTTATTGTTGGTAATCAATTAACTCGCGATAGCCACATCAAGACAAACACACTGCGCATTTTCTTTACTTCACTCATTGTGGCCACATGTAGACAAAAACAACTGGAACAAACAACATTTAACATTTATCTCTTCAGCACTTTTTCTCTGGTGCTCTCTTTATCTATTTATTCACTGCACATTTGTCTTTACTTCATTATTTTTATTAAGCCGTTTTTTTCTCACCATTTTCCGTTTACAGAAAGATTTTTATGAAATTATTTTCATTTTCATTTGGTTTTCTAACTATTACTCTTTTTTGTTATTTTTATATTTTATCAGTCTATTCTCACTCTATGGACACTCTCAGTCAATTCTCAGTCTGCACTTTTAAGACCCCCAAGACCTAATACAAAACTCTGTGGACAAGGTCTTAATACCACCTATGCAGAATGTTTCAAACAGGACTTCTGCTTAACTATAATGGTGCACGTGTGTGGATTCAGACCCTGGTCACAGAACAACGCAGCTCTGGGTCGTCTATCAGCTGGTGCTGATAACCCTACTGCTGACGGTGCGGGTCCGTTTGAAGAGAATAGCCGGTCCCGTCTTTATTCTGAGCTCAATATTACAAAGGAGGCATAGTCCAGAATATGTCTAACAGTCACACACAACACATATTTTTATACAGTTTTCAGAAGTGTAATCATCCCACCTTCTTTACATACTAGTGTTTGAAATCTCCACCACTATGTTCAAACTTACATTATTCAATATATGCAAATTGAGTTCCATCATTATGCAATTTAAACTTGACACCATTATATCCAATTGGAAGATTTTTTTTTAAACAAAGATGATCTCAACTCACACCACCAAACACCTGCAAGATGATGTGGCAGGTCAGTATCACTCTGCCTTTGTGGTAAGATAACGAACCTTGCTTAGCCACAGAACTCTCAAAGAGGCTCTCAAGGCTTTTAAAAACAGAGATCTTTTTCAACACTAATGAAGTTATTTCTCATGGGAACAGTTCAGAGTAATCTGCCTTAAACTTGTATAGAAGCCTTGAAACCACCTGTATCAGAGCCTCAGTTCTGCACTTAGAGTCCCAAAAGGTCTCTGACCTTAAGATACCCCAGAAACATTATTCATGCTTTCAGACATTCTTGCACCTCTTTGCACCTGCTACAGAGAGCTTCAAAGCCTATTATAATTAGATCACAGATCACCTCATGAAAATACAGACTAACGATTGGCCTTTATCCCGACACATTTTATTACCTTATTTTTGTATAACCAGAGCTCTGTAGTTTACATACTGAAGCTGAGAGTCTCCTGTAACCAGAGATATGTTTATCACTAATGATTAATGATAAATGTAACTGTGAGAAGTGTAGATTATTCACTAATGATTAATCTGCACTTCTCATAGATACATTTACCAGTAATGATTAATCTAAACATGCTGCACTCAACACAAGCAACAAATGACTGAAGTCATGGTGAAAAACAAATACTAGATAGCTAGTAGACACTTAGCTTTGGTTAGTTGTCTGCATCAGCAAGTTTTGAATGGTCGAGTAGTCGCCTATGACTTGTAGACATTGTTGATATCAAAATTGTATGCAGTTGCAGAAAATGAATAAACAGTAGGACAATAGTAAAGATTGGAATGCCTAAACTGTTATTCATGTGAAGGAATTTCAAAAACAGGAAATAGCATCACACAGGTGATGCCACCATCATGACAGTTCTTCCATCAAGTGGCACCATTCTATTTGAAGAGAAATACATGGACTTCATTCATGACCTGTGTCTCATATTTTGTGCATGCACACACACACAGAATTCAGGAGTGGAGCAGCTCTGTGATTGTCCTCTTCTTTAAGGAAATTACAAAACTGCCTTGTAGTGCAACATTAACAGAGTTAAAATAAGGCACTGCAGGACAAAGATATATAGATCCAGACAATACATTTTTGGTGAAACTAGCTGCATTTCATTAAATGACCACCCTGTGGCCACAAAGAGTTACATTTTACTGAATTATAAGAATTATTATTATTATTCTTATCATCTTTATTATTGTTATGTTGTTATTGTTATGTTAGGTAGGCAATATGGTGGCTTGGTGGTTAGTTTATTTGCCCATCAGCATTAGGGTCTTGGGTTCGAGCCCCTCCGTTAGTGAAGTTTCTGTCTGCACTTGGGTTTCCTCTCACAGTCCATAAACACAGAAGTTAGTTTGATTGGATATTCTAAATGGTCATCTTTGAATGTATGTTTGTATGGTGATGGGTGGTGCTCTGTGTGTGCATATCCCCTGATGGTTGGTGCTCTTTGTGCATGTATGTCAAGTGATGGTTGATGCTCTGTGTATGTATGTATGTCTGGGGCTGTGTGTGTATATGTATGAACAGTAATTGTTGGTAAGTAACAGAGGGAATTTTCTTGAGTCTGTGAACTTACCTACTAAATTTTGCCTTTTTCTGAGTCTATGAACAGTTCTAGCTGTGAGTGCTCTTTTAGCCAAACGTGTGTAATAACTTACCAATAATATAATAAAGTCAGAAATGTAATAAAGTTTTGCACTTAATGATATTGTAAACAGAAGAATGAGTGTAAAGTAAACTGGATTATCTACAGAAAAGGCTTCTGCAGGCTTCAGTGTAAGGCCTCAGAAAGCCTCTGTGTCAGGTGTTGGACTAAGGCCAGGACATCACAAGATGGACCGAAAGAAACAGTTTTATTGTGATGAACTCCAAGTGGTTTGAATGAGATCACTGTCTTAAAAAAATGTATAAACAACACCTTACCTTTGGAGATAATGGCAGCAGAACTGGATAATTGTATAAATAAAGTAATAAATCATTTATATAAAAATGTTATGGGGTATCTTAAGGTCAGAGGCCTTTTTGAACAGAGGCTCTGAAACAGGTGGTTTCAAGGCTTCTGTACAAGTCAAAGGCAAATTACTCTGAACTGCTCCCATGAGAAATAGCTTCATTAGTATTGGGAAATATCTCTGTTTTTAAAAGACTTGAAAGCCTCTCTGAGAATTCTGTGTCTATTGTTGTTCTCTTGTTTCTTACTTGAAAGTTGAGCTGTTGTTTTTTTATCTATTTACTAATTTACTTTGGTTTATCACATTTTAAAACCCCTGTACTTGTAAGAATCTTAAGTGCTCCAGTTAAACTTGATAGTTAAACATGACAATACTTTCTCTTATCTCTCTGTGTGTGTGTGTGTGTGTGTGTGTGTGTGTGTGTGTGTGTGTGCGTGTGTGTGCGCGCGCGAGAGAGAGAGAGACAGAACTATTATCTATGTGTGTGCATGATAGAAACAGAACTATTATCTGTGTCTGTGTGTGTGTGCGTGTGAGAGAGAGAGAGAGAGAGAGAGAGAGAGAGAGAGACAGACAGAACTATTATTTGTGTGTAAGAGACAGAACTATTGTCTCTGTGTGTGTGTGTCTGTGTGTGTGTATGAGAGAGAGAGAGAGAGAGAGACAGAGACAGAACTATTAGGTGTGTGTGTGTGTGTGCGCGCATCAGAGAGACAGACAGAGAGAGAGAGAGAGAGAGAGAGAGAGAGAGAGAGAGAGAGAGAGAGAAACTATTATCTGTGTGTGACCACCACTGATAGAATGTGTTTCTCACTGGACCCCTTGCTGTGCTCCTTGTCTTTGTGCTTCCTCCATACAGGAGAACAAACACTGACCACAGAAAATACTTAAAACCACAAGATGTCTGGAGGGTTCAGAAGTTCAGAAACAATAGTGAAGGTGAAGATTTAAAATACAAATAGTGGGAGAGTCAAGGCACTGTTCTGTTAAAAAAAATGAAAAAATGTGTAAAACATTTATTTAATGCATTGTTCATAGCAACACTCTAATACAATGGTTACGCTACAGTTTTATTATGTTGCACATTAATATGTGTCCAAGCTACATCCCACACAATATAGTAACATGGCCATCTTTAGGGTTCACAAATTATGAAGAACATCATCAGTATTATCTTACAGTGTTTGATAAATGGTAAAGGAGTGTTGGAGGCAGCCATCTTTAGTTGGTGGTTATTTCAGCTGTAGATGATTAGAGAGAGATACCAACCTTTATACATCTTTGTTATGTGCCAGTGTAGCGGGAGAGACAACAACAGACACTTTATTCTGAGCACAAACCACTATTACTAAAAAGTGATAGAGATCTACAAACATGCCATCTGTCTCTATGGGGAGCACACGAAACAGCAGAAAACAGTTTGGTTTAGAAATACAGTAATAACCTTGTGATTGTTGCCCTTGTATCTATGTTGACGTATTAAAAATGTCAAAAGGTACAATAAAAACACCACAAATTCTTAAAATTGTACCATTTGAAAAAAATAAAGCTAGTAATAACATGAATATCCAAGAAGCACTTGTGTCCAGCAGTAACAGAAATATGAGTGACAAGTTTCTCAATTTGAGTGACAGTAATTTGATCCAATCACATATGTGGTAGGACGGCCGGGGCGGCAGAATATTGAATTTTGTCATTACAGTGGCCAATAGCATTAGGGGAGCTGTTTTAACTTACTGAGGTGAAGAGAACTGTAGTGGATCATGAAAATGACAGAAAATCTCAAATTGGAATTGGAGGATATTTGCTGCTATGGTGATTTCCAAGAGAAAAGGAAAATACCAGAAAGGGACAGACAAAAAGTAAAAGTAGATGGACTAAGACAGACAGACAAAGCCTGTATGAGCTTTTCACTGAATCTCTGATCGTCATTCATGGCTAACAGCTAACTAGGTAATGTTAGCAAAGACAATCTAACTGTGTTGATTTGTTTAATTGTTTATTGTTCAGCAAGATATCTAACCAGCTAACAGTCTCAACAATTTGACCAAACCGTCAATAAGCAAGGTTGGACTTCTTGTCCTTGCAACAATCAAGTTACAGTCTTTTGGAGAAATGCGGTTGGATCTTCACGTAGTTGAGAGCAGGAGGGAGGAGGGTGAGGGTGTGACGGGAGATTTGACGGGGATGTGATTTATAACATCTGGTGTTCATGAAATACAGGTGTGTATTAATCAGTCACTAGGTTACAACCGCGATCATGCTATCCGCGCTTTAGCGATTCACGGTCAAGTCATCCGCGGTTTAAATTTTTATGCGCCTATATTCACGATTTTACGGTATTTCGCTGTTCACCGCAATCTAACTCTTCCTAAGCAAAGAAACAAACTTGCATCTTTTAAGAGCTTTGATGGACATGCACGTTTACTACATTTAAAAGTACAAAATACAGTTTACTTGATTGAACTAGTTTAATTGCATAATTAAACATAATTGGTAATATATTTACACAGCTTAATAAGCAGTGTGGAAAATGCTTTTTCTACATAATGTTTCTCAGAACGTTGTTATAGTTCTTGACTGCCAGCTGAAACGGGTTATCACTAGTGAAATGTGGCAAATGTGCAGGGCAGGGGAACTCCAGGGCTGAAATATTCCACTGCCAATTGAATGATCACCAGATCATTAATAAATCTATATTGATGTTTTACATATTTTTCTGAATTTTAACAAAATGCAAAAACAGTTCCACTACCACATGTGAGTAGAAGCCCTTGACTATTAGCAGAGTAAGTTTGGACACATTTCACTGTACAATGTCTTCATAAATCCACATTAAAGTCAAACTACCTTTAGGCGAAATAATGCACTAATTTTGTATAGACTGAATTTGCAGAGTATCAGCAGAGTAGGTTTGGACAGATTTCACTCTACCATTTTTCATAAACTCCTATTAAAATCATAATACCTTTAGGTGAATTCATGTACTCATTTCATTCAGGTTGATTTTGGATATCTGTTTCTCAGAAATGTCCCATAAAGCCAAGACAGTTCCATGACCACATAAGAGTACATTTATATTTACTTTTACAGCATTTGGCAGATACTCTTATCCAGAGCGACTTAGAAAAGTGCTTTGTCATTTCCTCATAGAACAGATCCTAGCCAGTAAAGTAGGTTAGAGTGAAAGATTCCAATGAACTAGAATACTGTTGAGATACAGGGATCGGTGCTAATGGCTAGAAGTACAAAATACATATAAGCTCTATAACAGACAATCAGTGCAATAAACAATAAATACTACAGTTAGTCAACATAGGAGCAGTCAACATCAGAGTAGTAAACAATAAGTACTAGAGTTAGTCAACATAGCAGTCATATCAGAGTAATAAACAATAAGTACTAGAGTTAGTCAACACAGGAGCAGTCAACATCAGAGTAGTAAACAATAAGTACTAGAGTTAGTCAACATAGGAGCAGTCAACATCAGTAACAAACAAGTACTAGAGTTAGTCAACACAGAAGCAGTCAACATCAGTAATAAACAAGTACTAGAGTTCGTCAACATAGGCGCAGTCAACAGAGTAGTAAACAATAAGTACTAGAGTTAGTCAACACAGGAGCAGTCAACATCAGAGTAGCAAACAATAAGTACTAGAGTTAGACAACATAGGAGCAGTCAACATCAGAGTAAATAAACAACACCCTACAATAAGTACTAGAGTTTCAGTTAGTGAACATAGGAGCAGGATCAGTGATCATTTAAATATTCCACAAAAAGATGGGTCTTCAGTTGGCGTTGGAAGACTGCAAGGGACTTTGCTGTCCGGACAGCACGCGGAAGTTTAATAATCCCATATTAAAGTCATACTACCATTAGGTGAATTCATGTACTTATCTACAATATGCTGATTTTGGATATCTATTTCTCAGAAATTTCCCATAATGCAAAACAATTCCACTATACTATATACTATGGAGTATGTTGTAACATCTGTTGTATCTACTGTAGACTATATTGTAATGTCTGTTGTATCTACTGTAGGGTATATTGTAATATTTGTTGTATCTACTGTAGACTATATTGTAATGTCTGTTGTATCTGCTGTAGGGTATATTGTAATATTGTATCTACTGTAGATTATATTGTGATATCTGTTGTATCTACTGTAGAGTATATTGTAATATTTATTGTATCTACTGTAGGGTACATTGTAATATTTGTTGTATCTACTGTAGACTATATTGTATTGTCTGTTGTATCTGCTGTAGAGTATATTGTAATATTTGTTGTATCTACTGTAGGGTATATTGTGATATCTGTTGTATCAACTGTAGGGTATATTGTAATGTCTGTTCTATCTATGGTAGGGTATATTGTGATATCTGTTGTATCTACTTGCAGTCTAGCTATCTGTAATCTTGAGGAAAACACTTGTGAAAATCTGGCATCAGCTTTGCAACTTCCAAACTCCCTCCTGAGGGAACTTGACCTTAGTAACAGTGACCTGAACAATTCAGGAGTGGAGCAGCTTTCTGCTGGACTGAAAAGTTCACACTGTAAACTGGAGATACTCAGGTGAGATTTGTTATATTTGTTATATTCAATAAATATTCTTCTTGTATCTAAAAAACAAGATGAGCTTTCTAGTGAAATTCACTGGGAATAATCATTTGGCCAAATCTTTGTGCTAGAGTTCAATTTCTCCACTAATAGAGCAGGAATCCGCTTCTTCCTAAAGAAAAGAGTCCTAGATTACAGAACTGTTGTTTATACTTGTTTTAATGGCATAAACAAACCCCCCCCCCCCCACAAACACACACATATGTGTATGTGTGTATATATATATATATATATATATATATATATATATATATATATATATATATATATATATATATATATATATATATATATAATGTTAATATGTGTGTGTGTGTATACACACATATATATATATATATATATATATATATATATATATATATATATATACACACACACACTATATATGTGTGTGTGTGTGTGTGTGTGTGTGTGTGTGTGTGTGTGTGTGTGTGTGTGTATATATAAAAGTATGCATCGCTTAGGATTCTTAGACTTTATCTCTGATTCACAGGTCCAGAAATGTGACAGTGTTTTTACTCCTGTTATCACAGCCAGATGTAGAATTCTGCCAAGATTTTACTGGCATCATCTCACAGTCTGACATGTAACAGTCTTATAAGACCACTGAAATCACACAGTGTAAGTCCAGCTTTAGGGTTTCCTTGTCTGTTTTTGACACACACAGATAATACACTATATTTCCAAAAGTATTCGCTCACCATCCAAATCATTGAATGCAGGTGTTCCAGTCTCTTCCATGGCCAAAGGTGTATAAAGCCAAGCACCCAGGCACCCAGACTGCTTCTACTAACATTTGTGAAAGAATGGGTCACTCTCAGGCGCTCAGTGCATTCCAGCGTGGTACCGTGATAGGATGCCACCTGTGCAATAAGTCCAGACCTTTCAGTGTCAGAGAGAGAGAGTCAGAGAAACCCTATTTCTCTGTGTGGGTGTGAGTGTGTATGTGAGAGAGAGAGATGGAACTGTATGTGTGTTTGAGAGAGAGAAAACAGATTTTTCAGAATATATAAATGACTTATCCTAAGATATGCTCTCTCTCTCTCTCTCTCTCTCTCTCTCTCTCTCTCTCTCTCTCTCTCTCTCTCTCTCTCTCTCTCTCTCTCTCTCTCTCTCTCTCTCTCTCTCTCTCTCTCTCTCTCTCTCTCTCTCTCTCTCTGTGCTATTCAGTGAGCTTTACTGGCATGACCAAATGCAGTAACAGAACCGGCAGTATATAAGCAGTGTTACAATAAACATGAATTAACCTTTCATTAAGGAAATTAAGAATTCTGTTATTAGAAACAACTTAAAAATAAGTGAATTTGGTATTAAATAAAACTGAAAGATGTGAAAAGAAAGGAAAAATAATAAGAATAACAAGGATGGCAAAATATAAATAATTAGATAAATACATAAAGGTGATAAACTGGGCAGTATAGTGTGTGTGTGTGTGAGAGAGAGACAGAACTATTATCTGTGTGTGTGTTTGAGAGAGAGAGAGAACTATTATCTGTGTGTATGTGAAAGAGAGACAGAACTACTATCTGTGTGTGAGACAGAGAGAGAGAGAGAGAGACAGAACTATTATCTGTGTGTGTGTGTGTGTGTGTGTGTGTGTGTGTGTGTGTGTGTGTGTGTGTGTGTGTGTGTGTGTGTGTGTGTGTGTGTGTGTGTGTGTGTGTGTGTGTGTGTGTGTGTTTCTTTAGGTTGGAACATGCAGGGAAGCTCAGAATGAAACCAGGACTAAGAAAATGTAAGAAGCAAATATAATGTACACACACACACACACACACACACACACACACACACACACACAGTATTTATGATCTCTCCTCTAATGTGTCTTCTTGTGTGCAGATGTGTGTGATCTCACACTAGACCCAAACACAGCGCACACATGTCTCTCTCTGTCTGAGGGGAACAGAAAGGTGACGCATGTGGAAGAGCAGCAGTCATACCCTGACCATCCAGAGAGATTTGATGACTGTAAGCAGATTCTGTGTAGAGAGAGTCTGACTGGACGCTGTTACTGGGAGGTTGAGTGGAGTGGGGGATGGGCTGTTATATCAGTGACATATAAAGGAATCAGGAGGAAAGGACTCAGTGGTGAATGTGTGTTTGGATGTAATGTAAAGTCCTGGAGTCTGTACTGCTCTTATAACAGATACACTGTCTGGCACAATAATAAGAGAACTGACATTTCTGCCCCCTCTAGCTCCAACAGGGTAGGGGTGTATCTGGACTGGCCCGCCGGCACTCTGTCCTTCTACAGCGTCTCCTCTCACACACACACACACTCACACACTTACACACACTCCACTCCACATTCACTGAGCCCCTCTATGCAGGGTTTAGGGTTTATCTTTACTCCTCAGTGTGTGTGTGTGAGCTAGAATAGCCTCCTGTGTCCTGGAGGAACACCTGAGTCTGCAGGGAAACACACAACTGGTGAACATCATAATACACACATGCCTGCTGAGTATAAAATACACACACACACATACACACATACACAGACACACATAATGTTAAATGAAAAACTGCAGTCTTTAATTTTTTATATCTTTCCTCTCTCTTTCTCTTTCTCTCGCTCACACACACCCCTTTTCTCTCGCATGCACACACTTACCTCTGTCACACACACACACACACACACACTTTGCTCTTTCTCTCACACACACACACACACACACTACACTCTTATGTCTCTCTCACACACTCATACACACACACACACACTTTGCTCTTTCTGTCTGTCACACACACACACGCACACCTCTGTCTCACACACACACTTTGCTCTTTCTCTCACACACACAAACACACTACACCTCTCTCTTGCACACATGCGCACACACACACACAAACTACACCCTTGTGTCTCTCTCTCTCTCACACACACACGAACACACACCTCTCTTACACACACAAACACACAGTACATCTCTCTGTGACACACACACTACAACTCTCTCTCTCACACACACACACACACAAAATACACCTGTATCTTTCTCTCACACACATACACAGACACACCTCTCTCTCACACACACTCTTACACACACTACACTTCTTTCTCACACATACACATTACACATCTCTCTCTGTGATACACTCTATACCTCTCTCTCTTTGATGCACACACCACTGACTCACACTCACACACTTTGCTCTTTCTCTCACACAAACACACTCTACACCTCTCTCTTGCATGCACGCGCGCACACACAAAATACACCTCTAACTCAAACACACACACAACACCTTTCTCTCTCTCTCAATCACACACACACAAAATACCACAAAATACACCTGAATCTTTCTTACACACACACCTCTCTCACACACTACACGTCTTTCTCACACATTCATGCTACACATCTGTCATACACTCTATGCCTCTCACTCTTTCATGCACACACCACTCACTCACACACACAGTACATCTCTCTAACACACACATAATACACTTCTTTCACACAAACACACAATCCACCTCTCTCTCACACACGCGCACATTACACACACACACACCACCTCTATCTTTCTCTCTCTCACACACACTCACACACATACACAGACACACCTCTCTCACACACACAAACACACAGTACATCTCTATGTGACACACACACACACACACTACAAGTCTCTTACACAAACGTATGCACGCACGCACACACACAAAACACCTCTCTCTCTCACACACACACACACACACTCTCACATACACTCTCTCTCACACACACAGTACCACAAAGTACACCTGTATCTTTCTCTCACACACATACACAGACACACCTCTCTCTCACACACACTCTTACACACACTACACTTCTTTCTCACACATACATGCTAGACATCTCTCTCTGTCATACACTCTATACCTCTCACTCTCTTTCACACACACACACACACACACACTATAAATTATGCTCCAATACAAGACACACACACACGTTACACCTCTCTTACATTATACACTATACCTCTCACATACACAATCTACACCACTCCCCTCTCACACTCGCTCTCTCTCGCTCTGTCACACCCAGACACAAACAAGCACACAGACACTCTAAACCTCTCCCTCTCTCCCTCTCTCACTCACTCACTCACTCACTCACACACAATAAATGATGCTCCAATAAAGGACTGAGCTGTAGTTGATTTCTGTACATATGACATAAATACTGTTCTACAAGTTATACATGCTGTGGAATCATAACCTCACTGTGTTAAACTGTACAAATCTACACATTAAAGGTGGAAATCTTTGGAAACTGAAAGGTTTTTCATTCTGTGTGGGAGTGATACAGATACAGATGTTGTACACAGTATGAGTGAAATGTATTATGATAGTTACCCTCTACCACAGTTTGTTCATATGGACTGTTGTGTTTGAGATGCACATATGTATGTGTGTGTGTGTGTGTGTGTGTGTGTGTGTGTGTGTGTGTGTGTGTGTGTATATAAATATATATGTATGTATATATATAAAAATATATGTATATATTTGTATATATATATATTTATATATATATATGTGTGTGTGTGTGTGTATGTATATATATGTATATATATGTGTGTGTGTGTGTGTATATATATATATATGTGTGTGTGTGTGTGTGTGTGTATGTGTGTGTGTGTGTGTGTGTGTGGTTTTGGAGGGAAAAGAAATCGTAGTGTGTTAAAGGGGACTTTTATGGGGAATATGCCTGCCCAAAGACAGGAAGTGACATCACCTAATTTGCTGTTTTTCCATATTTAAGTTTCTAAGGGAAAATGTTTGAAGTTTTGAAGTTGATTGATACTGGAGAATTTATGATTGCTGGACTTTTATCCTTGTAAATGCTAAACTTTCCTTTTTTGAACATTTTTGTATGTTTTTGATGGGATCTGGTTTTACTTTTGCACTGGAGCACTGGGAGCCAATAAAAACCTTTTCTTTTGTATCCACTTGGAGTGTAGCCATTTGTCTTTACCACTTGAGTATTACAATGATATTTCCATAACTGCAGAATTAGTGGTCAGAAATACTCCACAAAAAACCCTCTTAAATACTCCACAAATAAATACTCTTAAATACTCCACAAGTCTTCAGTCTGTGTTTGAGGACAGCAAGAGACATTGTTAGTTCGTCCCTCCATCTGGGAGATGGTCAGGGAAGAGTCTTGATGCTTGTCTTCCATGAGACTTGAAGGAAGGTGTATTTGAGGTTGGTACTGGGCTTTGACCAGTATCATCACGTAGGGAGGAGCTGCTCCATTCTTGCCTTTTTAAGTGAACATCAGGGTTTTTACATCTGATGTGAACAGCTACTGGAAGCCAGCGAAGGGAACATGTTTCTTTTGAAAATGTTAGTTTGCTAATCGCAATGTCATGAAACCTTGTATCCTGTGTAAAAACCCCTGCTGCTGTGGTTGCTATGGTGACAGCGATGCTTGTTAATGTTAGCGCAGATCTTTTCAACATGTTATTGTGGTTTTTGTTGTTGTCATTTTCTATCTTTCATTAGTTAAATGATAAAATATGGGTTTTCTGTTTAAGTTTCACTTTCTAAATGTTTACTCGATTTGTAATCAACTCGTTATTTTTAATATTTTAACATTCTGTTTGTAATGGTTGATCATTCCTGTTCATATTTGTTATTATGACATTAGGCTACTTACGTTATTTATGTGACCTACAGGACATTGTTGTGCTAAGTTTAACATTACACAGCACAATATAGCAACTTAGATTTCCAGATGAAAAAACATTTTTTACTAACGGACCTGGAGGGGAGGATAGTCTGCCAGTCTCTCTCTCTCTCTCTCTCTCTCTCTCTCTCTCTCTCTCTCTCTCTCTCTCTCTCTCTCTCTCTCTCTCTCTCACACGTACACACACACGCACGCAATTACATTTTTCCATGTTTTTACAGTAAAGGTTCACAGACCCAGTACTGCCGCTTGCCTCGTGATGTTAACATTGCCAGAACAAAACGCAGCATCACAGCCAGTAGACAGAATTGTCGGGGTACACAAGCTGGCTTGGTATTGTGAAACTGCGGTTGTGCACAGCTGGATCTCTTGAGTTGTCGCGTATTTGTTCACTGAGCGTATGGGTGGACAGGTAGCTAGCTCACGTTAGTTGTAGGAACTAACCACAGCTTAGCTTGCTATAGCTAGAAGTGTCCAATACAGCGATACGCTGTATAATGATCCCATAAACTAAACTTCATATCATTTTAAGCAACGGATTATCCTGCATATTGCAGAGAGGAAGAGCATGTTAAAGCAATGAAAAAAAGAAAGCAAAAACACCAAAGGAATTGTGTAAGGCATTGCTTTATCGCTTCAAGAAGGACTTAATCAGGTGAATTTGTCTGTAGCGACACATTCTGGAGGAGGAGCGGACGGCAAGCCGCACCCTATTTTGTCATTTCTCGTGTGTCATTTTCATGGGATTTCACATGTTGCACAAAGGAAGGTGACGGCTAACATTCAAAAACAGTTTTGTATCCCTGCAAAATGTATAACTGTAAAACTCCTCCTAAATAGCTGTTTAACCTGTGCCAGAAGCAACCAGGGTAAAACACAAGCCAAATATGATGCCTTACCAGCTCCAGAATATCCCTTTCAGTGTCTACAGATAGACTTTACGCACATTCCACCTTGTGGTCAGTTGAAGTACTTGCTAGTGATTGTAGACAGGTTTTCCAAGTGGACTGAGGCGTTCCCTTGTTCTAAGGAAGACGCCCGCACTGTGGTTAAAATCCTAGCCAAGGATATAACACCTAGGTACGGTGTCCCTTGATTAATAGATTTAGATCAGGGACCCTGTTTCATTTCTAAGGTAACTCAGAAACTATGCACCTACCTAACTATTGACTGGAAGTTTCACATCTCTTATCATCCTCAGTCATCTGGCATTGTTGAGAGAATGAATCGTACCTTGAAAGAAAGGTTAACAAAGGTCATGATGGAAACAGGAAAGAAGGGGCTAGATCTACTGCCAGCAGTGTTGTGTGAGATCAGAATGGTACCCAGTGCTGCCACCAATTGTCTCCATTTGAGGTAATTTTTGATAGCCTCTGTCTCTGCTTATGAGCCATAATGTAACTGCTTGACCGAGAGCTCCTCACCCGAGGTCATCCGCTCCCTCTTCTTGCATACTTTACCCCTCCCTTTCTCTTTCGCTCTCCCCATCTCTCTCTATTCACACGAGCAGCTCATGGCTGGGTCATGCTGACTGCATCTAATCTTTACTAACATGCTTCTTTCCTTTCTACGTAGACCTTTAGAACATTCCTCACTTTTCCCCGTCATCCTGTAGATTTAGATAGTAGATATAGGACACATATATATTCTCTGCGTTCCTCAATAAAGTGGAACTCTCTTGATTCACTTCATCCTAATACAGATTACAGAATAATTCAGTCATAGCCAGTGGACCTATTGATATCCAAACCATCCTAAAACAATAAAACTGTTCTAGGTACAGCTGCAATTTAGTGATTCCTGAAAAATGTATTTTCATCTCGATCAGTTCCACTCCTTGGTCCTGTGTGTTTCTTCGCACCTATAAGGCTTGTCTTGTACATATTTGTTTGTTGGTGGAGTTGTTTGTGTTTACATTGCTTGTTTACACTCACATGCTGCCAGAGGGAATATGTATTTTTCTGTCATTTAGGCATCTGATAAAGTGAAAAAAGAATGAATCTACAAAACCAGACTGAGTCAATCTACTAACAGGTGGTAGTGTTGTAACACTGACAGTGGTAGAAAAGAGAAGTTTTTTAAAACCAGAATGCATTTTTCACATTACATTCTATATTAAATAAAAAATAAATTTTTTTTTTTGGCCGGAATGGCTCCGGAGGGGCCCCGGGGCCCTGGACTGGCCACAGAGAAGATTGGCCCCCAGACAGCTGTTGTTCGCACCACCTTTTCCAATATGCCACACAGCGCAATCACGCTAGTTTACTAGCTAGTTGGTTAATGTACGCTAGCTTTCTTTCAGAGTAATCTAACAAAGCAGATGTGTTCAGATTCCACTCATACTGACTAAAATGTACAAAAAGTCATAAAGACGGTGAACTATGATGACTTTGTTCAAGCATAACCCACTAATGTTAGTGTTCAAGAAAGCTACTGAAAACACATTTGCTAATGTTGATTTATATCTTATGCTAGTTTACTGTACTGTGGTCACAGTACAGTGGAGCATTGATCTGTTCCAGCCTCCCCAACTTTATTTTTCTCTCTTGGTTGTTTTGTTTTGTTTTTTGACGAAGACATATTGCCCTCGTTTTCTCTTTGAACTATGAATTATCTTCTTCGTGTATTGTGTGAACCTGCGTATTACCTTCACCTTTCAAGAGCTCAAAAATCTAGGGCCAAAAAGCGCACAACATAAAAAAAGGAAACACAGATAAGGACTCTGTGCGGGGTTTTCAGTGATGTATTGTTGGTTTTCTTGCTATACAGGAACAAGTGTTTCTTCAGGGTGGGCTTTATGCCAACACAACAAACAAAAAGTCTAACGTGAATTCAATCATTAACTTCCCTAAAACAAAAGAAAATAAAATGTAATCGCTTTTACCTCAACTTCTTATCACAAAAACAGAAATTCAACAAAGCAGAAATAATACGGCACCCACCCCTGCAACTCCAAACAATAAGAAGAGAACAATAGTCAACATTTCTGGCATTCAAATATCTATATGTGACTCCCAGTGGACAACAACTCCACGCCACTAATGAAGAAGCTTTACATGTAACTACTCGAGGCCCTGTGCATAAAGTCTCTAAAGATCAAATACAGTCCTAAGGCTCCATCTAAGAACCCAGCTAGAAAACAGGTACTATCTCATAAGGCTCTATTCAAAGAACCTGGGACAGAAAAAGAGGATTATCAACTTCAACACCCCAATCTGAAAAAAAGAGTCTACCCCAAGCGGTGATTGTGCCAAAACAGAGCCCTGCAGAGTAGCGTCTACCATGGCACACGTGGTGTCTACAAGACACCACGGGGAAATTACCCATTTGTGACATGGATATTTAACAGGAAGTTAATTATCCCTCTAACCAATCAGGTCATCCATTGTTGTAACGATGTCCTCTTGACAGCTCACAGATTCTTGGGGTGCCCTCATGTGGGTAACCTGAAAAACAAATTCTACCACCACCACTAAGTCCCAAGGATGTAACAGAGAGTCAGAACTATTATCTGTGTGTGTGCGTGTGTGTGTGTGAGAGAGAGAGAGAAAGACATAACTAGCGTCTGTTTGTGTGTGAGAGAGAGAGAGAGAGAGACATAACTAGTATCTGTGTGTGCATGTGTCAGAGAGAGAAAGAGACATAACTAGTATCTGTTTGTGTGTGTGTGAGAGAGAAAGCGAGAGACATAACTAGTATCTGTGTGTGAGAGAGAGAGACATGCACAGAACTATTATCTGTGTGTGTGTGTCTGTGAGAGACAGAAATTTTATCTTTGTGTGTGTGAGAGAGAGATACACAAAACTATTATATGTGTGTGTGTAAGAGAGAGACAGAACTATTATCTGTGTTTGTGTCTGAGAGACAGACAGAACTATTATCTGTGTGTGTGTGTGTGTCTGTGAGAGAGACAGAAATGTTATCTTTGTGTGTGTGAGTTTTGTGTATCTATTATATGTGTTTGTGTGTGAGAGAGACAGACAGAACTATTATCTCTCTCTCTGTGTGTGTGTGTGTGTGTGTGTGTGTGTGTGTGTGTGTGTGTGTGTGTGTGTGTGCGCGCGCGCGCGCATTGTTTTTTGTGGTTTACAAGGACTTTTCAGCTGATTACGTACCGATATTAGGTGGACATTTGCGTTTATGAGGACAGGGCTGGTGTTCTCATGATTCTAGCACTGTAGATGCACTTATCTAAGTGAGAGAAACTCTCTCTCAAATTTTGGTGCCATGTCCTTATACACCAGATAACCATGAAAGTCACTTAACACAGTGTTATCTCAGAATCTATTATAGCGCCATTATTATTATTAGCATCAGGCTAATGGTGTTATATAATTACTTCACCACACTGGCTTTAATACAGCATTTTATGACTAACTCTAGCTTGAACACAGTAATTTAAAGCTTGTATGACACACGTATATATCATATTCTTTTGATTTAGAGTGAATTTCCTAGTAAATATTTCACCTTAAAGCCCAAGTCTGAATACTATTAGATTACGGTGGCTAAGCCTGTCTGCTCGCTAATCAGTGTTGGTGGAATTTTACTGGGCTAGGTGAGTGCTAGTCCAATTATTCTATGTTGTTTATGGGTTTCATCTACCTGAATATGTACTAGTTAATTATCTGTTGTTTATGGGGGTTAATGTACCTAAAACATGCCAATTCAGTTAATCTCTGTTGTTTATAGGGGTTTAAAAGGCCACACCATGCTGAACAGCTCATAATATCAATAGATAAGTGCACTGGAAAATCAGGTAAGGCAATCAGCTTTATAACAGTTTAAGACTCTCTTTGTCTTGTGTTGTTGAAATCAGAAACATTTATTAGTGCGTAAGATATATATGAATAAGAAGTTAGGTTTTATTTGAGGTCTTAGCTATTTATACCCACGACAATAATGCTAATTTCCGCTAGCGTCTCTATGGGATTTCAATGTGACGTTAGCATCAAGCTAACGGTGTTATACAAGTACTTAACCACTCTGAATTTACTACATCTAGCTAATGACTAGCTTTAGCTTGAACAATGCAATATAAAGCTCGTGAGATGCATATACCATATTCTTTCGATTTATATTACATTTATTAGTCAATTTTTTACCTTAAAGCTAATGTAATTCTTGAACAGATTCAAACAAATAAACAAACTAAAATATTTTGAGATATGAAAAGAACAAAATAAACCTTAACAAGAATATTTTTTTGCTAGGAAGAGTAGAGCCATTATGGAAAATGGCTGCCATGGTGTTGAGAAAGAGAAAACATAATTCAAAAGAGGAATCTGTGTATTTTACACCTACTTGTAAAGACAAACTGGTTTAATGCGAAATATATAAATTCAGATAAAGCTCATTTAATATTTGTGATTAATTGCCTGTGTTTATTTACTTGTTTTACATGAATGTAGTTTGATGTGGTGTTTTCCATTATGTTACCTGTTTCCTCATGTAGGCCGTGGAGTAGTTTGCTGTGTCCATTTTGATAAGGGAGATTTTCTTTTGGAATACAGAGGAGACCTAATAAGCAAACATGAATGTGAAAGGAGACAGAGAATATATAAAGATGCCGTAAAAGTATTCATGTTTGAATTTCGTTACAATGGAAAGCTTTTTTGGTATGTATGACATTACACTCTTCTTTAGCTACACACTGACCAGCCACTTCATTAAGCCCATCTGCTTGTATCCACACTCATAGTCCATTTTATCAGGTCCACTTACCATATAGGAGCATTTTGTAGTTCTACAATTACAGACTAGTCCATCTGTTTCCCTGCATACTTTTGTAGCCCCCTTTCAGCCTGTACTTCAATGGTCAGGACCCCCTTAGGTCCACCACAGAGCAAGTATTATTTGGATGGTAGATCTTTCTCAGCACTGTGGTGACACTGACAGAGTGTGTCAGTGAGTGTTGCACTGATATGAGTGGATCAGACACAGCAGTGCTGCTGGAGCTTTTAAATACTGTGTCCACTCATTGTCCACTTTCTTAGACACTCCTACCTTATTGGTCCACCTTGTAGATGTAAAGATAGACGATAGGTCATCTATCACCACTTTATTGGTGGTCACAGGACTGCCCATATGACGCTATTGGCTAAAGATTTTTTTGGGTGGACTATTCTGTTCAGCAGTGACACTGAGGTGTTTAAAAACTCTAGCAGCACTGCTGTCTGATCCACTCATCACAGCACAACACACACTAATACACCACCACCACTACGTGAGTCACAGCAGTGCTAAGAATGATCCACCACCCAAATAATAATTGCAAGAACTGGGTGAAAGGGGCTAACAAAATATGCACAGAAACAAAGATTCTGATATATACATATGCTGATTGAGTGCAGTTCCTTTTTACAGGGACACAGAAGACCCAGATAGATAAAAGCAATGCTGCTGGATGTGATCTTAGCATGAGGCATCTTAGTTCAGATACATAGTTAAGATTTTGGCATTTCTTAATCCTCTTCTTGGCAAAGTGGAACTGCACATAGCACGCGCTGAATTAGTTACCCGAAACGCCTGCATAAAATATTAGAGCCCACTGTAACGTCTGAAGGGGAAGAATGTGGCTAAAGAAGCAAACCTATTATGACATAAATCACATCACGAACTCAGTTAATTTTGTTAAAATTATGCCTGGATATAGATACCTCAACCTGTCTATAGATAAATAAGAAGTATGAAAAAAAACGAGTTGTTTGTTTGTTTTGTTTTTGTGTGTTAACTAACTCTCCCCCTTCCCTCCCCCAGGAATTGCATAAAAATGAATTCAAAAACGTTACACTGCTATTACAAGCAATTGGACAGTTAATCTCCAGAGATACAGATTGCATCAACACACTTGTTCATCAAGGTATTGTAATAAAGATAAGTATCCTGTCTAACTGATTTGATACTGTACAGAACATGGATAACTCGGTATGCTCATTATCTCTGGCCCCCAACACACCCCTATCCTTGAGGCAGACATGGGTGTGTAGGGAGGTGGGACACTAGCTGGAAGTCCCACACGACTGAGGCCTTAAACTGCCCTGTAGTTATAGAGGGTAATATTGTGGGTCTGGAATAATATTTATGTATTTGTAATATAGATAACGGCGATTAAATATGCACACTGTCACGGGTAATATAATGCCCGTTGTCGGGGTAACCCTGTTTCTTTTGAATTGCACATGCTGAACTGGTTTGAGAGGGTCTCGGACTATCTGAAGACACAGACGAAACCAACCAAGTCACCGGTGCTGCTTATGGAAGTGTTCTATGAAGTGTCCATGGTGATGTACCTCCATGTCAGCATAGAGCCAAAACTGTTTCCAGTTTTGTTCACCACTTCATAATGGTGTTCTCTACTAGTTGATGTCAGAAGCCAAAGATTAATCACATTTTCTATTCTCTTTCAGGGTCTTTGCCAGTGCAATGTTGAAGGTGCCCACAATATTTTTAGTGTATGCATTACTGTGATTGGTAGAAATTTCCACAGTGTTAATTTACTGTTTGTTTGTCTATGTTGCAGGCAGCAATAAAATTTTGGAAATCCTTATGCTGAGGTTTGGCGCTGTTGTGATAGACCAAGAAGTGACTTTTAATCTGCGCCTTGAGGTAGGTCCACAGTGAGAGAAACAAACTGCTGTAATTTAGATCTGTAATCTAAATTAAGTTTCCTTTGAGTTCAGTCTCCTTCTCCCCAAACAGGCAATTAAAACAATCAACTCCATGTTGGACAATGCTTCTAAAGAGAGCCGGAAAAGACTTTGCCAGACCAATGATCATGACTTTTTGCTGTAAGTTATTACTTAGAAGCATGAACAAAACATGATCATTAAAGAAAGTGAGGCCTATTTACAAATGTATAAATGTACAGGTCAAACCATGCTGTAATGTTGATCATGATGGACAAGGTACTGCCATGTAAGCTAATAATGTTAGTATAGAGAAAATTGCATATGATTATGCACGATACCTGATATGCTGGTGCTGTTTGAGACCCAGTGTGATTTGTTTAAATGAAGATAGTTTGTGGCTTCTTTAGTTTTAAAAATGTGACGCTGAAAGGTTTCAATAAGTGGATGGCGTATGCTGCCTCCTAGTGGAATTGTCCTAGTACTACAGTTTTCTGCTGCCTTATCAGATTTATGCAAAAACCTTTGCAGTTTTTAATTTGATCTTCCTTTGTATACAGCAGTTTTTGTCCTGCTTTCTCTTTCAGAGAGGAGTTTGCAAAAGTGATGATCGATGTTGGTGGTAAATCAGTCTGCAACTATTTATTTATTTGTGTGTATGTTTATAGCACAACACTAAGATATCGTCAAGATAAATTGTTTAAATATTCATGTGGCACAGATTATGAAATGCAGGTGGCCATTTCTGAGGCACTCTGTCGACTGTCGCCAAAAAAACAAAGGGAGGAATTGGTGGGCAAGTGGTTTAGTTACAGAAGCTTTGCATCGGCATTCACAACGATAAGGGTGAAAGAGTTTGAAACGGTATGTTCATATAGCCATAAAGGCCCATCTTGATTTAAATTATGAATGAAATCATAATACAAGTCTAAAAAGGTAATTAACTGGAATCTTTTTTTTATTTCTCCTCTCTTTCCAAAAGAAAGAGAGTTCCCAAATCCCAAAGTTACAAACATCTATGTTATGCTAATTTTTGCTGATACGACTTCAAAACCATCCCCACTCTAACCAATTTCTTTGGGTTTGCCAGTAACACTAGTTGACCATAGCATAAAAATAATGTTTTGTTCTGTCCTATTTGTTGATATTTCAAACTGAATAGTAAGAAAAGGCAATACACAGTGACCAATAACAATAAAAAGTTAATGAAAAGCTACAGACACACTGTTAAATGGGCTGACCCAGATATTTATCACCAGAGACCTAGAGCCCTAAACACTTGGCCAAGTCATTGTTTTGACTTATTTGGGTCCTAATCAGATGATTCATACTATAGCTAAGCAATTTGACCCAGGAGTACATTTCACTGCGCATCATTTTTAAAACCATGGCAAAAACAATAGTTTTCCATCTATGTCACCAGCCCAGCACACAGCCAGTCTCATCGATGAATCTTTCATAACTTAGAAAGGACCAGCTCAATAACCCCTTGGTGCTGGATGCTATACACACATGGTGCACTGTCTGAACTGGAGCTAGAGTAGGAAATGAAAAGTAATTAGCTAGTAATAGTAAAAGCATGGACTGAGAGATTTATTGAGTCCATTCTCTCTCTCGTTCCATCTCTCTCTATCTCTCTCTCTCTAAGGCATTTTCATTATTTATCGCCTAGCTAACAAATCTGCAGAGACACCTGAGGGCATCTGAGTTCAGCTTGATAAAGAAATTGTTTTTAACCCAACAAGAACCCAATCTGTTTACTGAAATGTTGAAGCTCATTTTCTTAAAGAGCACGGTCCAGCGTTGATCTGTAGGTTGCAGACCACATCTCTACCAGCTCCATTCCTGAGTCACATGATATCAAAAAGCTAGCTCCTGCTATCACTGCAATGAGCAGGGTGCTCCAAGTTGAATGTATATAGAGGCAGCATTGTGCTTTTTGAGGAGTACTGGGTCATGCAGCAGTGACATGAGAGCCTCTCTCTCTTTCTCTTTCTGTCTTTTTTCAGTTTGTTGGAGGTCCACTATGGCAGTGTCACTGTCCATGGTGCTCAGTGATGTCAGTGGAAACACTGATTGAAATAGGCTACAAGTTTGTACTATTCTTTATCTGAACATGGTGATTACAATTTATCAAATGTCATCTTCACTTTCAAATTGTTTTTGCAACCTATCTACCCTCTCAGCCCTCTGGTGATTCCAACTGTTTCTTTATATCACCTGCAAAGAATTAAATGTTGATATACTAAGAGAACAAGTCATTAGAAACCAGCACTATGGACAATCACTTCCTAGAAAAATGAATACCTAACAATTTACATGTTCAAAAAAGTATGGGGAGTTAGAGTATAGCATGCGTCATCCACAAGTTACACAAGTTATGTTTTAAATCCTGACCACATTAACAGTAACAAGCAGAGCAAATCATGTGCAAGCTCTTATCATGTTCATATAAATGGCCCACCATGCCTTCTACATGCACACTGCTTCCCCCACATATGCCAAAGGTCTGTAAAAATCTAATAAGAATGATGTATACCATATGCAATATTATAAATAAATATGTATCCTTAAAAATACTTATAGGTAATGCTTGAAATAATATGTAGCATAGAAGTAGCACATAACCTTTTGTACTAAATTATAATAATTTCTAATAGCCATTGTAAGAAATGTTCATTTAAGAACACTGAATAAATTATCTCTAAATCCTCATAGTGATCACAAATATAGATGCTCTGAGGAAAAAAGTCTCTGTAACTGTCCTGGGCTCTAGGATAAGCAGTTAGAAACTTCAGCTTTGTCAGGGCTTTTATTAACCAATCCAGAAACCTCTCTTCCTGCTTATAAATTATTTTGCATGTCAAAAAATACAAAACAAAACCAGCAGTAAAAAGTCATCCTGACCATGGCATGTCAATCCCACAAAGAAGCATTTGCAGTACTAGTTCACATCATATACAACTCATTCTTAAAGAGGGCTTAGTATTAATAAACTATGGCTTCTGATATTGATGCTGTGGGCCTCTGAAGAGGGAAGCATACTTCAGATCTTACAGCCCTTCCTTCAGAGGCAGCCATTTTGGTCTTCATCTTGGCAGCATACTGGTGTGCTGTTGAGCTGCCCTCCTGCGTTGGCTTGAGTGTAACACCCTCTTTATTTTTTAGAGCAGAGTGAAGGAAAATAGAAAGTCATCCTGTTTTCTCCCTCAGGAATGCTTTGCTATCCAAGAGAAGACAAAAAGCCCTCCCTTGAGCAATGCTAATGGTTGTCACACTGCTCAGCCGACATCTGTTCTAGGTTGTCTTGCCGGTAGGGGCCACTAAGTTCCTCTGGACGATGCAGCTTCCCTGGTAGAATAAAACATCAGGTGCTTTTTCTGATGTTATCCTCCAGTTGTTTGCGACTCTGGTTTGGGATTGAATGGCTCACTAAAGCCTTGCGGTGTGTAAATCAGTTTCTGCATCTACTTGGTGCAAAACCAGTGCAGGCCTAACTTTAAATTGAATACTGCTTGCTGCAAGCCAGTGTGAAATTGGTTTTGAAGATTGTGTTCAGACTCTGTTCTGATCGTGGCCATGTTCAGCTCACAAGCATAACATGCTGCACTCGAATGCTCACTTCAGCTTCTGAGTCCTCCTTGAACCCGTGAGCCACTCCTCACTGCACTGAGGAGCCTCTGAGTACAAACTTTCTCATCTTCACTTCTGCAGACCTCTAAAATGGCTAGTGACGGGAAAGATTAATGTTATATAAAAGTTATACAAGTGAGTTTTATAATATTTTGCTGGGCAGGAAATTGTTATAGTTTCCAAATTTTGTCTTAACAGTTACTCTTCATGCTTATCTTTATGATCTAGTTGGAATCTTGCTAGTTAACTAGATAGGTTAGCTAGCAAGACATTTGGACAGATTCAAATCCTTGTTTTTCACTGGAAAGTCATTAATTCAGCCACAGCACAAACACATCAACCAAAATTAAACATTGCCAAGGTGCCACATTTTTGTTGTGGCTTAACACTAATGTGTGTTGTCACTTAATGATGTCTTCTCTAATTTCATAATTTTTGCTTTGCAGTTGCTGTTCGTGTTGTGAATCTGGGCAGCTGTTCAAAGAGTAGGATGAGGCTTAGAAGTTTTCAAGATTCTTTTTTGTTGTTTTGTTGAATTACAAAATAGCTGAACAATTTCTCTAAAGTTGCTGCTCGTTTCCTTTTACCCCACAACCCATCTGTTGAACAGAAACAACAAAGTCCAGCAAGTCACTTGTGGCAAGTCCAGACACTCTGACACAGTTCTCTGGTGGGGCTTTATTTCATCCATTTAATTCTTTCACTTTTTCCCCTGACATCTTGAATGCAGACAGACTTCCTGCTTTATTTAGATACTCATTCCACTGAGCAACCTTCAGGTCTGTGCAAACAACCAGAGGGAAGCAATGTCCAGCAGCAGGCTAATCAACATGAGAAAGGTTCAGGAATCTTCAGGACAAATATTCCATCTTGTAAAACAGCATGTTAATTTGATGAAGAGTTAAAATGTTTTTATTTTATACTCTGTAATGCTGAAGCAAAAAATCTCAAAAATGGAGATCTTGTTTAATTTATAAGATGGAAGGGGGTTGGGCTCATAGATTAATTTATGGGCCAACATAAGCCGAATGTCACAGAATGCTCACCTGTCATGAGTCAAGTGGTTTGGCCTGCCGTGTGCAGTGGGGGGATCTTGTATGTTTGTTTTGTAGCCACGCTTCCATGGTTGGCACACACCTGCACAGGGTTTACTGTCTGTCTACTTAAACCCCTGTCAGTGTGTGCACCGTTGTTGGTCATTGTCTCTAGCTTAGTCTCTTGAGTCTCTTGTGTAAAAAAACCCCATAGCAAGTAATGTCTGTGTTTGTTTTCACTGTTTTTGTATTATGTGTAGATCGTTAGTGTTAAATGTTTAATAATGTTCACTGTTATAGTTGTATGTGATTGCCACCTGTGTTTTCTGTGTTTAATGTTAATAAATGTTTCACAAAGTCAAGGGAGTCTGTGTGTCCTGGCCCACGCCTTATGGCGCTCAGGCCAGCAGCAACATTACAGAATGACCAACCACCACAGGACACTTACTCCCTCGGCAAATGACGGACTTCCTAGCAGGAGGTGCGTGAGTTAATGTCTAAATGTAACATTTGTAACCATTTTTGTCTAACTTGTGTTAATGTTAAAAATCGTTAGTGCTAAGTGTCTCTATGTTCACTGTTTGTGTTACATGGGAGTGCCACTATAGTCTTTATGTTTTATGTAAATAAATGTTTGTCCACGTCGAGAGAGTCTCTGCATCCTGCTCTACGTCCTTCAGCACTCGGGCCAACGCGTTACAGAATGACCAACCACCTCAGCTAAAGATGGACTTCCTAGCGGGAGATGCGTAGGCACCCCGCCCTGCTGCCTGGATCCCAGGAGATTGGGGAGAGGACCGTGACTGGTGTCTGTGTCCACCCCGGAAGTGAAGGGGAACACCCCCAAGAATTTCTTGGGGGGGGGGGGCCTTGAGCCTAGACCGAGGAAGACCGAAATGCACCACAACAATCAGAAAGAGGCCGGTTGGGTGGACCCATCGGGATCTCCAGTGGGCAGAGCTGAAGCCCGTGTCCCTTCCCTTCAGCAGACTCACCAGCGAGACTGGAGGGGTCTGCCCAAAGCCCTGGAGGCAAACCGCCGCTGGGATGCTCCTAGAGTGGCAGGCGAGTGGAGGACCGTTGGGGGAGGTAGCATGTCTGGAACCGGGGCGGACGTGCACACCCGCATGTCTATTGAGGGCACGGACACGTACAAGGTGCCTGCGCAGACAGCGGGCACCGTGTCACAGCGCCTTAGATGTTTGTGTGTGGGCGCTATTGTTTGTTTGTGTTTACAACTTTTGTACATCTACAGGCGTAACGTTGTTGGGGGCGTACCGGACTGCCCTGAGAGAGACAGAGAAGCTGCCTTTCTCCCAGGCGGCTGCTTGTGTGTACATGTACACGGTGTCCTGAGACTCGCATTCACTGGAAGGATGCGTCGGGAGCCACGCCTCTTAGGAGGGGGTTCTGTAACAGAACGCTCGCCTCTCGCGAGTCACCTGGTTTGGCCCACCACGTGCAGTGACAGGATCTTTGTTTGTATCCACGCCTGCACACACCTGCAGTGTTGTTGGTCATTGTTGATGTAGCGTGTTGTTCGTGGGTTAATGTCTAAATGTAACATTCGTAACCATGTTTGTCTAGCTTGTGTTAATGTTAAAAATTGTTAGTGTTAAGTGTCTCTATGTTCACTGTTTGTGTTATATGGGAGTGCCACTATAGTCTTTATGTTTTATGTAAATAAATGTTTGTCCACATCGAGAGAGTCTGTGCGTCCTGCTCCACACCCTTCAGCACTCGGGCCAACGCGTTACACTGAGAGGACATACAATCTCTATACTCCATATACTCTCTATACTCCCTTATGTTTTATGTTATTAATATGTCTAATTCAATGTTAAACCTCTTTTCCCTGTAAACACTCTTTATTGCACCTGATCTGTGAACTTTTCAACAGTATGAAACAAACTGGTCTTTTTTCTGTTTTGTTTAGCTTCACTTTTTGTGGCTCAATTGGCTAAAACTCAACAAAAGGCAGTATGATTGTGACCCAGTCTGAAAGATGGTCAGAGATAAATAAGGGCTGATATATCAGTACAAATTTGGGCTTATGTAATGCTTAGACATCCACGGTCAAATTGTTTTCTCAGTCATTAATTGCTGTTATCAATGTCTTGTCAACTTGATGTTGTATTATGTGTTTGTTTTCTGGTACAGGCGAAGCTAACAGATTTGGCCAGTGCAGTGCAGAGAGAAACTCAAAGGGATCCACCTGTCACTACAGAGGACTTTCATATTGTGGTTGGTAGTGTTTTTAACTATGAGATATGGTTTTGGTTACACTGAAGCATAGTAATATTAAAGCTTGTTAAAGTATATAATATTTACCTTTTCCAATTCTGGTCTTATACTAGTAGCTACTTAAAAATATTAACACACAAGTAGATTATATTTTTCCTATAATTAGATGATGAGTCTTGCACATAAAAAAAGCATGTAAAACTTGTCTTTTATGTATATGGTGTAACATGCCTATTTTATATGTAAGATAATCTTCAAAAATACTAAGATAGTACAAGAACATGTGCGAAATGGTTCTGGAGGGGCCCTGGACTGGCCACAGAGAAGATTGGCCCCCAACCAATTAGTAGCAGAGGGAAGGTTTTTATTGGATTAAGGTGTATACAAGGTCATAGGGACTATAAGGCACAGAGCTCATTGGGGGCAGGTGGAGATTATCTAACTGTTACCAGTGGTCATTCTCTGTGGCCAGTCCAGGGCCCCTCCAGAACCATTTCACACCCCCCATGGCCCTTTCGGCGGCATGCAATCTCATCTGCACCCTCTCCAGTGTTCCCGGACCCACGGTTCACCCAGAACACAGAATCTGCCAAAATTCCAGTCCCAGGTGACCCCTGTGACCTCTCCGGGAAGGAGGCGAGACTATGGGATAGAGGGTCAGGTTGTTTCGCATGTTAAGGAGCCATGTGCAGTTGAGCATGCATGTCAAGTAGCCATGTGTTTCATGTTGTTAGACTGTTGTTTTTTTTTAAATCTGTGTGTAATTATATTCATTTTTAATTATGATTAGGATTGCATGCAAAAATTCAGACATTCAACAGAATGTCAATTTTATTGTCTTCATATTGTTTTTCCACATTTTAAAGAAATATATCCCATTATTTTTATATATATATATATATATATATATATATATATATATATATATATATATATATATATATATATATATATATAATATATATATATATAGTTAAAAGTGGATTAAGTGGTTAAAAGAATAAGATTAATAAAATAATAATAATAATAATGCTGACTTAATTGAATGTTAATTGAATTGTTAATTTAACCGAATCATTTATACACAGGAAACTGAACTCTGAATAGTACTTGTTTATTGTTCATCAAATAAATAATATCAAAATAACAAGTGCATTTTTTGTAAGAAATGTGTCTAATTACCAACAATTTATTCACTTTAATAAAGTGGTTTAAAATCGGTGCCCATTCATTTTGTGAAGTACAAAGCAGAATAAGTCAGTGCTCATTCACTTTGTGAAGTATAAGATAATATTGAAGTGCTCATTCACAAAACACAGAATAAATAATGAAAATTGGAATAAATATAAAACTATGTACAACTATTTACAAAGGGGTGAGTGGGGTGGTCAGCAGATCACTGACCCTGTCCAGCATCTCCTCAGTCTTCACCGCTGCTGCCGTGAAGAAGTGCACCCCACAAAACCTGCTGTGGCCAAACTGTTTGGTCTTGGGTTTGCAGGCCTAGTGTTCGTGCCTGCGCCGCTTCGGGGGGGACGGCCTGTCCATGGGCAGTAGCAGCAGAGGCCTCTGCCTTTTTCTTCCAACACCACGCTGTGGTCTGGAGTACTTCGGGCCCGGCCAGTGCGGCAGGGGCCATGGTGGCAGAAGCAGCATCTCCTTCCTGACCAGAGCTCCTCAGAGTCTCGCCGGGAGGAAGAGGAGGCTGGCCTCGGACACGCTAAGAAGCCTGCCCAGACACATCCTTCTGGATGTGAGTCAGACGCTCTGGGAGCTTACTCAGTGCGGGAGGGCGAGGTTTCGGGGCCACCATGGGAGTGTTGGACTGGCCAACGCTCAGGCACAGAACATCCTGTTCCTGCTTTTTCTTCCTGGCATTGTACCTGTAACAAAAAATGCAGCCCAGCCTATTAGTGCTCAGCCTTTATAGTCCACAGTGCCAATAAGGTCAATATAAAACCCGGTAAACTCAGCACTGGGTCAGTGCTGATTCAACTCAAAAAGTTGAATACGGGTCTGGGCCATGAGGCCGGGGCTGCCGAGGACTACGTCCCAGATGACACCGTAGTCCCTCATGACGACAGCCCACCTGTTCACCCTGACCCCGACAATGATCTGACCTGCCAGGTGAAGTCGACAAAACGCCAGGCACACGGCCTGGACAAGGTGGCTGACGCTGGGCCACTGAGCAGTCCGATTCTGTCCAAAAGGTAACGAGAGGAAGAGACATCGTGCGCACGCACGTCTGTGGAGACAAAATACACATGCGCACGCATAAATATTTGACAGGCTACTTACTTGAATCCCTAGTCGATACCCAAACTGTAGAAAGAAGAACACACACATCAGTGCCACATATAGAATAGTACCGACACGGTCGCGGTTTGCTTAGTGAACACTGTGGTGGAAATTCAATGAAACGGGGAGTCAGATGTGGATAATAAGTAAAAAAGGTTTTAATAGAAAAGAAAGATTCCACAGAGTGTGGGGCTCACTACCAAGAGAAGCCCCGAGTCATACAGAGCATTGCTTGATATACAATTCTAACTGTATGCCTTGACCAATCACAGACTTCCTGCCTCTTGTTGCTATGGCTCATATACCATTCAGCTTTAAGCGTTGCTTATCTCTTTCAGGCCGGCTGGTAAGAATCTTGCTTGACTGTCATCCCTTAATTGCAGGCAATAAAGCAATGGCAGGCAATAAAGCAATTGCAGGCAATAAAACGAGAGATCTTCCTGCTTATCTGATCTACGGTCTCACTCCCTTAAAGTTCTTTGCTTACATAAACATTTTTCCTAGGGAACAGGATACTGCTGAATGTATGTGAATCACTGAAGCACATAGTATTTCCTTTACATTTCCCCCCTTTGATTCTCATACAATCATTAACTAAAATCTTCAGTTATGGCAAAAACATGGAAGTTATCCTTATCCCAACATAAGTATGTATCATATCCGCGATATGACGAATTCTTTCCTGCACAATTAATCACATAAGTCAAAAGTCCAAGCAGTAGAACTGCCCACCATATAGTCCAATTCTACTCCTCCATACTTCTGTATACACCAATCTTTAGATGTAATGACACTGATGCGTGATAGTATCAGGCTGATCCACAGGAGGTGCTGCATCTTGCTAGTCCTGTGGTGGCGTTTCTGGTGCCTTTTTACAATGCGTGTGATGCACCCATGTCGCTCTTCCATCGGTCTTGATGGCGGTGTTAGTCGTCAGTAGCACTTGGAATGGTCCTCTCCACCTGGGCTGGTTCCACCGCTTCCTTCTGAAGTCCTTTATCAGCACCCAATCACCTGGTTGGTGGGTGTGGAGTGGAGTATTCGTCACCTCGGGAAGGACTGCCTTCACCTGCTTAGACACATGGGAGAGAGATTTGTGCAGAGACACACAATACTGCAAAAGTGATTCATTGATCAGGTTAGTATCCCAGTCGGGCGGTCCTATCCCCGTGTTGGGAGGCCGTCCAAACACTCTCTCAAAAGCTGATAAGCCTGTTCATGCCTGCGGTCTGGTTCGGCATTGCCACAGGACGAAGGGAAGGCATTTTACCCAATTCATGCCTGTTTCCTGCGTTAATTTAGCTAGACCTCCTTTAATGGTGCCGTTTGTCCGTTCTACTGCCCCTGCACTAGCAGGGTGATAGCTGCAGTGTTTTCTCATATCTACCCCTAGGTATTTAGTCAGAGCTTTTAGTCCTTCGTGTACGAAGGGTGTCCCATTGTCACTGGACACTCGTTGTGGTAACCCCCACCGGGGAATAATTTCTCTCAGTAGCGCTTTTGCTACTGCATCACTATCTTGTTTTCCCGTTGGGAAGGCCTCCACCCACTTGCTAAACATGCACACACACAAGCATGTACCTCTTTCCTTCAGCTGGTGTTAGTTCTACAAAATCTATTTGCCAATGTTGAAATGGCTCACTAGGCGGCAGGTGTCCGGCGGGTGCGTGTTTGGTATGATTGTCTCCGTGTGGTGTGTTTTGTGCACATACCAAGCATCGGGAACAAAATTTTGGGGTGGGTGTGTTTATTCCTGGTACATACCAATATTTTGTTATGCTCTCCACTATCCCCCCTTTGCTCATGTGACTTCTCCCATGAGCAATCTCAATTGGTCCTTTCATATAAGAAGTGGGGAGACATGGTTTGTTCAAATGATTTATTGGGATCTGGAATGCCTAAAGCAGGCATGACCTGTAATAACTGCTTCAGTGCTGTAAAGGCCGCTTCAGCTTCTGGCGCCCATTCTAACAGAGGAATTCGATCCCTTGGTCCGTATTATATTTCTGAGTGGCCCCTCATGCTCTGCATAAGATGGTATGAATGTCCTACAATAGGAACACATTCCTAAAAAGGACAACAGTTGTTTTTTCGTCATGGGCTTTGGTATAGTCAAAATGGCATTCACTCGGTCTTTATTCAGCATGCGCGTTTGCTCAGTGATGTCATGTCCTAAAAAATGCGCTTGCTGCTTACAGAACTGTAATTTGGATTTGGATGCCTTATGGCCTTCCCCTGCTAAATGATGTAGCAGTGCCACCGTGGCTTGTTTACACGCTTCTCGTGTTCTCCCACAAATCAAAAGATCATCAACATATTGCAGCAAGGCTATTCCCTTAGGGAGTTCTAAAGCCTCTAGGCTTCGATGTAAGGTGGCATTGTAAATGGTTGGTGATTCACAATACCCTTGACACAATCTCGTGAATGTGTATGGCTTTCCTTCAAAAGTGAAAGCAAACCAAAATTGGCTATCCTTGTGCACAGGTACGCTAAAGAAAGCGTTGGCCAAATCAACTACACTGAACCACTTACTGTCTGGTGGGATCTGAGAGAGAATGGTGTGCGGGTTTGGAACTTCTGGGGCTCTAGGGTGTACTGCCGCGTTGACAGCCTGCAAATCCTGCACAAATCTCCATTCATCTCTCCCTGGCTTCTTAACTGGGAAAATTGGAGTACGTACTGGTGAGTCTGGGCATGGTACGATAACTCCTGCTTGTTTTAATGATTGGAACACAGGCCTGATGCCCTCCACTGCCTCTGGTTTTAGAGGGTATTGGTGCTGGTGTGGTCTGTAATCAGATTTTGGGGTGATGTGGACAGGCTCACATCCTTTTATTAAGCCCACATCATTTTTTCCCTGTGCCCATAACCCTGCAGGAACTGTTTTCAGTTCCTCTTCCTCCTCCTCTGAGAGGGTAACAGAGGCTGCCATAATTACTATATTTGGACTTACAAGCTCGACCCCCCTTCTGCAATTTAGCCTATACGGGTTTGGCATTTTCCACACGTCTATGCTTGGGCTGTACATAATTTTACACTGGGGTTCTTTTATCCAATCAGTTGCGCTCAACACGCGTTTTGTCCACAACCCTACTCTCTGCCAGTCTGGGTCAACATGTGCGCTAGCCAGCGACACATGAGGTGTTGCATGTGAGATTGAATATAAAGATTTCTGTTTAGCTGAGAGCTGCACCACTCCCGCATCCCACTCGCAGTCCCACGCTATGGCTGTGATAATCAAACTGTCACTGCCCCCCAAGTCAAATTTCTGTTCAAAATCAACGTCACATCCCTCATGGACCTTCATTGTACAGTGAATAGAATCACTTTGTTTAACTGTCAGCTCACCAGGTAGCATGTTAGTAACTTCAGTCATAAAATGTGTTAGTACTTCCCCCGCAGTGCACTGCAATTCATACACGTACAAAGGGGCTCCTGCCTCTAGCTGGACTCCCTGTGTAGGTGTTTCCCACGTAACAAACAACCCCTCTGGGTTGCTGCTAATTGTGCACCCAAGTTTACACATTAAATCTCTAGCTAACAAATTAATTGGACAGGTTTCTGATATCAAAAACTATGTTTAAATTGGCTTTTCCCTAAACTACATCGGAGAGGCTCGGACATCCTTTCATCAATGGGATGACCTCCCACTCCAATTACTGTTATCCCATATCCTTGTCTCATTCTACATTCTATTAATCCTTCTTTTAACACTGAGTGGGTGGCACCACTGTCAACCAAAAACCTAACATTTTTTCCCTCTACTTTCACAGTTACCTCGGGGAGGCCTCTTGGCCCTTTACTAATCTGCTGTAATAGTTGGTAATTTAAATTTGTCACTTCCCTTTTGCTGTCTTCACTCAGTGGTCCGCTGCTGTCCTGCCTCTCCACCGCCCGTCACTCGTGGATTGTGGGATTCTGATCTGTGCCCCCGTCATATGAGTTATCCTCCTCCGGACAATTTCTGGCAAAATGTCCAAGCTTTCCACAGTTGTAGCATTCCTGCTCTTTCATCCAATCAATTTTCCCTCCTTTTCCTCTTCCGCATCATCAACAACCGTCTCAGTTCAGCCTGTGTTGGTCTGCAGGACTGCACGAATGCCATCAGTTCTTGTCCGAAGTGTCGTCCGCCGATGTCACCTGGCTTGCTCAGGCCGTCGGCCGCTTTCATGATGTCATCTGCAGTCCAGTGACGGTGGACCATAATCACTCCCTCTGGTCCCGACACTTCCACTATCGGGAACTGTGGGGCATAGCCTACCTCAGGCTCTGCAGATGGCTTTATAGTGGTGTGACTTCGAGTGCGATGAGCCACTGGTGAGGTTATTGCCTCCAGTTGTCGTCTTAATTCGTCATATGGAGACGGCTTTGGTGTTAATGAAGTTCCTGGTTGGGGATAAGGAGGTGGATTTGCTAGCGCTTGTGGTTGCTGAATCAGCTGGGGGCTCTCGGTGGGGTGGCATCGAGGTCAGGATCAGCTAAGGAAACACACTGAAACACTTCATTATTACCTTTTCTATGCCCTACCTGCTGCTTCTGCCTTTTCTCAGCTTCTTCTAACCACATTTTTTGCCTTTTCCAGCATCCCTAGGCTTAACCTTAACTCTTTCAATTAATTTTAACAGGTATGCAACACAGAGTCCCTGAGACATTAAAACCGTAATATTTAATCCAAAATGGGACATGTTTGTTTACATGTTCCCCGTAGTCCTTATTCATTTGAAAGAGTAGGCTACTGGAGAACTTGTCCTTACTGAACTCATACTCCTTACTGTTGCCCGCACCCATAATAATAATGATAATAATAATAATAACAACTTTTTTTTTTTTTTGGATCCAGGCAACAAAAGAACAAAGGAAACTTACCTACTCTCTACAATTTTCCTATTCTTATCTTATTATCCACACCATCTACCCCCGATATGGATTAGTTCCGCTCCAGCAAATCGTGCTAGTATACTGAGTCCACTCCTTTCCCTACGGGGTGTTCTGTTGGCCCGGGCCTATTTCTTACACTAGTACGTCTACTCAGTGTGCCTATTCTCTTAGGCTGGCGGAGTCCCAGACTCCGGAGTCCTCTAGACCCTATTTTTAAGCCCTAGTATCTCATGTACTATGCTACTTTACAGACCCACCCCAGGGTAGACTCAGGCGGATCACTATGTCACTTTCTTCTAGGATTAAATTACTGAACTTCACCACTTACTTTCTGTTCGTTAGATCAGGCGGAGCACACCACCGGAGTCAAGCGGGACGTCACTCCCTGGTTAGGTACTTTCCCGTATTCTTGTGGGTTTCCCTCTTTCTCCAGCTCAGTTTTCTCTCTGAGGAGCGTCCTCGAAGTTTAGTCACCGCTGCTCCGCATGGTGCCTCTCGCTGATCCTGCCGACAACGCCAAATTCTGTGGTGGAAATTCAATGAAACGGGGAGTCAGATGTGGATAATAAGTAAAAAAGGTTTTAATAGAAAAGAAAGATTCCACAGAGTGTGGGGCTCACTACCAAGAGAAGCCCCGAGTCATACAGAGCATTGCTTGATATACAATTCTAACTGTATGCCTTGACCAATCACAGACTTCCTGCCTCTTGTTGCTATGGCTCATATACCATTCAGCTTTAAGCGTTGCTTATCTCTTTCAGGCCGGCTGGTAAGAATCTTGCTTGACTGTCATCCCTTAATTGCAGGCAATAAAGCAATGGCAGGCAATAAAGCAATTGCAGGCAATAAAACGAGAGACATCTTCCTGCTTATCTAATCTACGGTCTCACTCCCTTAAAGTTCTTTGCTTACATAAACATTTTTCCCAGGGAACAGGATAGTGCTAAATGTATGTGAATCACTGAAGCACATAGTATTTCCTTTACAACACTTACAATGAACGCGGTACACCGCTGCACGTCTGCAATACATAGAATACAGACAATACATACAATATAGATGATACATACAATACAGCAATACGGTCGATCTCGAGTTGTGAAGCACCACTTCGGACACGCATGCAAGCTAACTGGGTGCATTTAATCAGCCATTTTAATGTCATCTAGCCAGATAGTCAGACACTCTGTATTTTCCACATAAATGACCGAGACGAGCGACCGATTTAGCGAGCGAGCTCGGTCGGTCGAGCCTGCCAATTTCGCCCATTAAATCTCACTTTTACATTCTTGACGTACGTAGACGGGGAATAAAAGCCAGGTAAAGAACCAGAGCGTAAAACCTACCAAAAACGGATCGAAGGGCTAAATTTCAAACAACAGGAGAAACCGGCTGTGCTGATCTCCACTGTAATCCGGAGACAGTCAGCTGGTGTTCGGCACCTTTTCCAGTCGCGCTAGTTTACTAGCTAGTTGGCTAACGTACGACAGCTTTCTTTCAGAGTAATCTAACAAAGCGGATGTGTTCAGATTCCACTCATACTGAATAAAATGTACTAAAGGTCATAAAGACGGTGAACTACCATGGCGTTGTTCAAGCATAACCCACTAATGTTAGTATTCAAGAAAACTACTGAAAACACATCTGCTAATGTTGATTTCTAGCTAACGCTAGTTTAGCTGCACTGTAGCTAAAGTACAGCACAGCATTGACCTGTTCCAGCCTCTCCATCTGTATTTATCTCTAGTGCCTTGGCTGTTTTGTTTAGTTTTTTGATGATGATTTTTGCCCTGGTTTTCTCTCTGAACTGTGAACTCTCTTCTTCGTGTACTGTGAGGACGAGCGTCAGGTGCTGTGCTAATCTCCACTATCATCCGACTCCAAACACACCTGTACCGGCGTCTCCTCATTAGATGCGCAGACCTGAATGAACTCCAACGTCCATGAACGCTCCACCTTTACTGTTGATGGTTTATATGAAATTCACAAAGAGCTGTTTGTCCAGAAAATATTAATGTGTCTGCTGAATATAAACATGCACAATATAAAAAACATTTATATGTATTATTCATTGTATAGTTAAGTTTAAAAGCTTGATGATAATCTGGAATGCCATAAATTCCAGTATAACAAATGTAAAGGGGAGGCATCCGGTTTTAATTGGGCCAAAATGCCGAAGAAATTGAGGAAGCTGATGGAGGGCAAGAAATCAAAAAGAAAACATTTGAAATTAATAAAGTGGCTGCAAAATAAGAAAGTACTACAAAGAAAGATGAAATGCGATCTTTGTCACCACAAAATGAAACTACACAACAACGACTGATGGGACTGCTATGAATAGTAGGCTAACGAGTTTACTTAGATGTTCTACTGTAACTTTATCTTAAATTAAACTATATAGCTAACGTAGACTTTATCAAATAACGTTGGCCCTTAAAGAATGCAGAGATTAATTGCAAGCATTTTTCATTGTGATTTTCGCACATTCTAACATCAAATAGTAATTTAACAGTGTGTTAAATAGGCAGACCATATGTAACGTTGGGTCTAGACTGTTAGACTCTGTACAGATCGCTATCCTGGTACATATTATTGTTTTCATACAGGAGGTGTCAACGTGTGCTCAGGGGAAGGCAGACGAGGAGATCAATCAGACACAACTGTGTTTAGTGTTCTAAAGTGTCTCTCTTCAAATGGATGACATCTGTGTTCATGAGGGAGCAGCTAACACAAGCAGGCTTATGTGTCTTACTTTATACAAGTGTGGACTGAGTGGCCATTTGAACTGTAATCAGATTTTTGTTCAGCACATCTAGACACTTTCTGCAGTGCAAAAATATTTTAATGATGCAACCTCAAAAATCCATGTGTAACAAGCAGCTTAATTGGTTTTATTCAAATCAAGTAAATTGTTTGATTAAAAGAAGCAAAAATAACCAGAACAGTTCACATGACCAAATTAACTTAATTAACAAATAAACTTTACAGTTTTACTGGGTACATTCAATATTTTAGTAAGGAAGTGTTAAATATGTTTATTAAATTATTTAATCAATTTAGCGCTATTATGTCCCTTCAGGTTTTCTCAAGTTTCTTGTCAAAATTGTCTAAGAAAGTGAGAGAGGCTTGTGTGGTGGCGATGGAAGAACTCAGAGGAAAGGAGGATACAGACAGGTCACTGTCATAGATGAGAGTAACTTCAGGCATAAAAGAAATGCAGGTGCATCTTTTATGTGGGTATAGAATTTTGTGTAGTCTTAATAATGTATAATGGACACACAAGTCTTCATGCTTCATACCTTTAATTCTTTCATCTTGTTAATAGTTCTTAATTAATATAATAATGCTTTACTTTTTATGTTACACAGTATGGAAGAGGGTGGATGGCTGGGGCGTTGTGGAGGAGGCAGTGGGTCTCTGGGATGCTGGGTGAAAATGCTGTCCACACTAAACAAAGAGAGCCAGTTCTTCACCTAGTTCAGAGAAGGTCCAGAAGGGAATTAGTGCCACTTATCATTCAGCATGCAAGGAGGGGATCCACAATCCTCAGTGGTGGGTGGCGTGTCTACTGGCAGGCTCTGTCTCAGCTTGGCTACAGACATTACACAGTTAACCATAGTATATCATACATGGATGCTACTACAGGGGCTCACACCCAGCATATAGAGAGGGCCTGGAGAACATACAAGGAAACCGTTTGGAGGCTTAAAGGTAACCGGACAGAGGAGCTGGTAAGGGATCAATGGACAGTAATAGAATGGTATGAATGGCTAGCAAAAAAACACCATAATGGCCTTCTAGGAAGATTTATTCATGATCTTGGAAAGAAGTCCTGCTATGCATATTTATTAACAAGCACATTAGTCTGAAGACATGAAGTCTTTTTTTAATGTGTGCATTTTACTGCTTATGTGAGACAATCAAATAAAACTGAAATACAATTTCAAATGTGTTATAAATATATTAATGTATAGTCATTCTGAATTGTCATGTAATTCAGGGTTGTTCATTAGTGTCACATTAGTGAAATTCAAGTTGAAGTACATGTTCTTTTGAAATGTACAGCAAATAGTGATGAAACAGTTACTAACCTCTGTTCCTAGTACTATACAGAACAAAATACTGTTGCTCCTTTTTTGTCTTTTTAGTACATTTTGGTCAAATCCTTTAGATGGTGTTATTATCTCTGTCGTTTTATGGAGGCAGGAAAATAAAAAATGTGTTACAGCCAGTACTTCATACTTACAATAGTAATGTTTACCAACCTTTGTAAATGTCTATATATTTAGATGTTTTGCAACTTTAGATAAGGGGCTCCAACATGTTTTATTAATTATTACCAAGTCATTTATACATTTCTTAACAGACAACTTAAAATGATAAGTTTACTTGAAAGTGTGTTGTTTATAAATGGCCTACAGACATTTATAGATATTCGTGTATATTGAATAGTTTTCACTTTAGCGGCTGTAAAATGCTACGGATAATTTCTATATGACAAGTAATTTAGAAACTACAGCTGCTGTTTGTTACTGTTTAACAAATCATTTGTATGGCTACACTTTTTAATTATTTTAACAGGTTCACAAAGACTATTAGGAGCCAGGATTAGTAAAGCTGTCATTTTAATAATATATTAACTAATGGTGCATATCCTCTGAATTCCTGAATTGGTCACCATTAATTCTGAAATTGTAACATACATATTTACATTAACATTTAAGGTGTTTAGCAGACTCTCTTATCCAGAGTGACTTTGTTGCGCATAACACAATAGCATTTCATAAATGCAATTAAAACATTTTAATAAGTGCAAAACTAATGTTCAGGTAAATGCATCTTCAGTCGGCATATGAACAATGAGGGACTCTAGTGTTTAGACAACCAGAGAAACTTCACCACCTGCAGGGTTACAACAAGGAGTCTTGATGCTTGTCTTCCAGGCCTCTTAAAGGATGGAGGTTAAGCATGTTGCACCTGAATCTCAGTGAGCTCTAGGTACAGGTTGGGTTTCACCATTGTAAGGCTTGTAACATGACAGCAACTGGTTATGACTACAGCAATGTTTTACACGAGCGGACAGAGTTACCAGGGCATTCTTATATCTTATAAAGTGTAGGCAAGAAAGCATGTAGACTGTGAATATTCCAGCAGGACATGTAGAGTCCCAAGATGCCTCAAAGACATGTAGACTGTGAATACTACAGCAGGACATGTCCTCAAAGACAGTGCCCACAAAGAGGGTTTATTGTAAAACATGTTAAAAGAAGGCAAGAGGTAAGGAAACATCTCTTGTTATTCTAGGAAATACGACCTGCCACCTAAAGCCCCTGGAGCCCCAACTCCAAACCCTACACACAGTAACCTAACAACATTCTGAACATTTACTTTAACTAAATGCAGTTCCATTGTTCCTGCACGTATGCAATGGCACAATTCATTATCTAATAAAGAATTGCGCTTAAAAACCCAATTAAGCATAACATCTCACTTCCTGATCTATTCATGATCAGATAATTATGAAGTGAGAGCTTAGATACATCTTATAAATGATTACTAATATATTAATTAATGATGAATAACACTAACTCATTAGTTCATGATTAGTTCATTATGAATTACAAGCATATAAATGCTCTATAAACTATCGTTATTATAAAGTGTTAGCCTTAAATGCTTCATGCCCTCTCCATTTCCTTTTCTCTGACCTGTCTCCCAGATGGAGGGACGAACTAACACTCTTGCTTTCTTCAAACATAGACTGGACTCATTTATTTGTGGAGTATTTTAAGATTATTTATTTATGGACTATTTTAAGAGCATTTTAAGAGTATTTTAATCCTGCACATATGGAAATATCATTGTAATGGTCCAGTAGTAAAGACACATGGATACACTCCTAGTGGATACAAAAGAAAAGGTATGTATTGGCTCTCAGTAGTCCAGTGCAAACGAAAAGCCATATCCAATCAAAAACAAACAAAAATATTCAAAAAAAGGAAAATTTACAAAAGGCAGTATTTACAAGTATTTACAAGTTCAAGGGGAAAAAAATCCAGCAATCATAAATTCTCCAACATCAATCAACTTCAAAACACCACTCTATTGAATTTTCCCTTAGAAACATATATAAGGAAACATCACCACAGGAAATTATGTGACATCATTTCCTTTCTTTGGGAAGGAAAATTCCCCATAAAAGTCCCCTTTAACACAGGCTAGTTTTTTTTTCACTCTAAAACAATGTGGAAGCTTCTCCACAAAAATAATCACAGGTAAGTTCATTTTTCTCTTGATCTACTTTGTTTTACCTTCTTAGTTAAAATAAACAAATTTTCCTGACAAGATAAACATTAAACTTAAACTCTAGAAACAAAATTAGAACAATATTTAATCTCAAATACTTACAGTACCTTTCTCTAAAGAGCATGGGGAATCATACGTGACATCCCTCTGCCCAAGACAAAACAACCCATGTTGAGTTTCATGATAAAGTCCTCAGGCAGGGCTGTGAAAAAGACTGTCCTGATACGTTGGTCTGGACTCAAGTCATGTATCACTCATTCAGGACTCTGAAATTGGCCTTGTGTTCTGCTCTAGCACTTGGCCTACCAAACTATAATCTGACCTTCCACCTTTACGTTTATGAAAATGGCTCCACAGCCGTGGGTGTCCTGGCCCAGGAGCACGGTGGCAGTTATCGCCCTGTGGCCTACCTTTCCAAACCTTTTGATTCGGTCGTTCAAGGCATGCCAGCCTGCTTATGCGCCGTGGCTGCCTCTGCCCTGCTGGTCACTGTCGTAGAGAAATTGGCACTGTCTCATCCAATGGTTCTTCACACTTCACATCAAGTTATTACTATTCTGAATAACATTCAAACACAGCACATGACAGCACAGCAACGTTCAGGCTACGAGGCCATCCTCTGTGCCACTCAGAACTTAACCATTAAATCACACATGACCCTGTGCTCACCTGCTAGTCTTTTCCAATCATTTTTGACATCGGTAAATCATTCTGCTGACCCTTTGCCCTACGACTGCATGGAGGTTATCCATGAGTCCTCTAGCATGCGTTCTGAACTTTCTAGCTCGCTGCTGGAGGGCAACTATCACATTTTTGTAGATGGCTCATGTTTTAAACCGTCTGACTCTGAATTTGTCTGTGGTTATTCTGTCTGATTTCTGCCTAACCTCTTGGGAGGCTCACTCTCTCCTTTACAGGTCTTCTCAAGCAGCTGAACTAATGGCATTGACCAGGACCTGCCATCTATTCCAGGATCAGTTTGTCACCATATACACTGATTCCTGTTATGCATTTGAGGTTATTCATAACTTCGGTAAGATTTGGCACTCCAGGAGGTTCCGCAGCTCGGACGGTAAGCCCATATCTAATCCAGGACTAGTGTCTGCACTTTCGTCTGCATGTACGCTACCAGCTCGGCTGGCTATCATAAAGGTCAAGGGTCATGACACAACCTCTGAATCTGACCACAAGGTGGCCAGCAGTGTTGTGAGATCAGAATGACGCCCAGTGCCACCACCAAATTGTCACCATTTGAGGTAATTTATGGTAGACTATTTACCACCCCATGTGGCAGAGGTAACCCAGATGTTTCTCTTTGAGGTGACATGGACGTGATCCTGTTTGACTACACCAAAATGTTGATTGAGAAATTGAACAGTCCTCAGGCACCCAACGCAACATTTCTGCTACACATCCAGCCTAGTTGAGTGATCTTTAGAACAGCTGCATGTGCCTTAGAATTTAGAGATATCCCCTCTAAAAGTGGTTCATTTTTGAAGCATATGCAGCTGTGCTTTACGCTGATGCTATCGATAGTGCACGATTAGCTTCCAATGACAGTTACTCATGAGTCAGAAAGCTGTCAATATTTTAGTAACTTCCAACCCTTTTGTAAACCAAAGCCCACAGGTTTGATCCCTGTTTGTGCCTTTCAGAAGATTTATTCATCTAAGAGCTTCAACTTTGTTCATGGAAGCCAGACAAAGATGTGCTGAGGGTAAACATGTTTCTTCAAATCTCAGGCTCTTTTCTTTCTTGTCTTCCCCTCATGTTCTCTCTTCTTAGGGAAATAGTTCAGGGACACATACTCTTGTGTCATAAGTATCTGGCGAAAAGCCTTTATACAACATCCACCACTCTCCTAGCTCACCGCAAGCAGTAAAACACACACCACTTTGAGCTGCTCTCCTCCAGTGGTATATCCTTCTTTGTTTATTTGTCGTGAATGCCGCCATAGCTTCAACGACCGGTGCAGTTGATCCAGTTTGGGTTAAAGATGATGGGTGTATCACATGAGCTTCATAAACCAGATGTTTCGACTCAAACAAACTGCACCTTGTTTAGTCCATTAATAAAACAAGATGTGGTCTTAGACTGGCAAACTCTTGACTGCATGGGCCTTAAAGTCCTTGTCTGAGAACGGAGGTCCATACAGAGATCCATAATAGCTGATGCTTTGTGGATCATTCCTGCCAGACTGCTGACTAGTGGAGTTAATGACAGATCTCACCCTGGAGCTCTGCATTTGGGACAGAGGCAGTCAGGGCAGTTTGCAATGTATCATTACAGTCTACTGGTGAATAGAGGCCTTAGATCAGTGTACTGGTGAATAGAGGGCTTAGATCAGTGTAGGGGTGAATAGAGGGCTTAGATCAGTGTACTGTGTGACACTCGTCTGTCCTCTGTAACAGCTGACCCTGATGCTTGGATTGGCTGGAATGGCCAAGTACTCACTCAGTCAGCCAGGTGGGGTGGAAGGGCAGTGCAGGGCAAGGCAGGACAGGGCAGGGGGCAGAGGCCACAAGGTATAAGTGGAGAATGGGAGGTGCAGGTGGTGGAGGGCAGTGTTACCAAATGCCAGCATGCAAGAGTGAGAGTGAGAGAATGTGACATTGAGAGAGAGAGAATGTGAGTGTGTGTGTGTGTGTGTGTGTGTGTGTGTGTGTGTGAGCGGGAGGGAGAGAGAGTGAGAGAAAAAACACACAAACACACACACACACACCTGATAGTTAGGCAGATAGACATGACAGAAGAGTGAAAGGTTCATTCAGCCAATGCGAATGTTCTGCGTTCAATACTTAATTAAATCTATGTATTAACAATTTACTATTTGCCATACAGTAGACAGCTCTGCCTTGAGATCTGAAGTAAATTTATTTTTTATTTAATATAGAATGTAACGTGAAAAATAAATTCTGGTTTTAAAAAATTTCTCTTTTCTACCCCTGTCAGTGTTACACACTACCACCTGTTAGTAGATCGACTCAGTCTGGTTTTGTAGATTAATTCCTTTTTCACTTTATCAGATGCCTAAATGACAGAAAAAATACATATACCCTCTGACAGCAGGTGAGTGTAAACAAGCAATGTTAACACAAACAACTCCACCAACAAACAAATATGTACAAGACAAGCCTTATAGGTGCAAAGAAACACAGAAGACCAAGGAGTGGAACTGGTCGAGATGAAAATACATTTTTCAGGAATTGCTAAATTGCAGCTGTACTTAGAACAGCTTTATTGTTTTAGGATGGTTTGCACAGTTTCGGGGAGTTTTGTTGTTCTTTTTGTTTTGAATTTTTGTTGATAGAAATATGTGACTAGGGTTACAAAAAGCAGTGTAAACAGCAGGGCTCTTACACATGTTTCTTGAACTTCCTGGGAGTCCCGTAAGGATGCAAGAATTCCCTGAACATGGATGTGATGATTTAAATGAAGGAGGAAACATTTTGATCCGTTTTTTAAATCTAAATGAAGTTAGCGTAAGTTCCAGTGGGATGACAGGCCTGTTGCAAGTCTTCCTTAGAACAAGGAAACGCCTCAGTGCACTTGGAAAACCTGTCTACAATCACTAGCAAGTACTTTAACTGACCACAAGGTGGAATGTGCATAAAGTCTATCTGTAGACACTGAAAGGGATATTCTGGAGCCAGTAAGGCATCATATTTGGCTTGTGTTTTACCCTGGTTGCTTCTGGCACAGGTTATACAGCAATCTAGAAGGAGTTTTACAGTGAGACGTTTTGCAGGAATACAAAACTGTTTTTGAATGCTAGCCGTCACTCTCCCTTTGTGCAGCATGTGAAATCCCATGAAAATGATGCATAAGAAATGGAAAAATAGATTTAGGAAGGGTGACACACCCCTCCGAGTCACGGCTTAGACCATTTTAATCAGGACTACAGCCCTAATCAACCCAGTGAGAGCAGTCTTGTTGTGTACTCTGAGTTTGTAAGAAATGCAGATTGATATTATTTGGCACAAAGCAATGAGAAAACATGGCGATAAATTCACACATTGAGGATATAGTGTATGGGCATGAGGGGGCATTAACAGCTGCCCAATGTGGGATTTCATCTGCTAAAGCATTGCCAGTGGCCGTGTCAGACTCAGAGGTTGTGTCATGACCCTTGACCATTACGATATCCAGCCAAGCTGGTAGTGTACATGCAGACAAAGTTGCAGACACTAGTCCTGGATTAGAAATGGGCTTACCTTCCAAGATACGAAACACCGGAGCGCCAAATCTTATTGAAGTCATGAGCAACCCCAAATGCATAACGGGAATCAGTGTAGATGGTGACAACCTGATCCCGGAGTAGATGGCAGGCCCTGGTCATTGCTATCAGCTCAGATTCTTGAGCAGACCTGTAAGGGAGAGAGTAAGCCTCCCAAATGAGGTTAAACAGAGAACAGACAGAATAACCGGTTGAAACAGTCAGACGGTTTAAAACATGGGCTATCTAGAAAAATGTGATAGCTGCCTATTTTTGATATCAGTCATTTTAGGAGGCCTAACCCTACACAGTTTCTCAACCAGCATTATGAATGGAGCAGAAATATTCATGGGGGGATGGAGCCGTGCTCCGAAGTTTCACCCTGCTGTAGAGAGTTGAGGTTAGTATAGAGGGCGGGTGTGGCATGCCGTCCGCTCCTCCTCCAGAATATGTCGGTACAGACACATTGACCTGATTAAGCCCTTCTCGAAGCGATAAAGCAATGCCTTACACAATGCCTTGATGTTTTTGCTTTCTTTTTTTCATTGCTTTAACATGCTCTTCCTCTCTGCAATATGCAGGATGATCTGTTGCTTAAAATGATATGAAGTTTAGTTTATGGGATCATTATACAGCGTATCGCTGTATTGGACACTTCTAGCTATAGTAAGCTAAGCTGTGGTTAGTTCCTACAACTAACGTGAGCTATCTACCTGTCCATCCATACGTTCAGTGAACAAATACGCGACAACTCAAGAGATCCAGCTGTGCACAACCACACTGTTTCACAATACCAAGCCAGCTTGTGTACCCCGACAATTCTGTCTACTGGCTGTGATGCTGCATTTTGTTCTGGCACTGTTAACATTACGAGGCAAGCGGCAGTACTGGGTCTGTGAACCTTTACTGTAAAAACATGGAAAATAGAAATTGCGTGCGTGTGTGTGTACGTTTGAGAGAGAGAGACTGGCAGACTCCCCTCCCTTCCAGGTCCGTTAGTAAAAAAAAATTTTCATCTGGAAATCTAAGTTGCTATATTGTGCTGTGTACTGTTAAACTTAGCACAACAATGTCCTGTAGGTCACATAAATAACGTAAGTAGCCTAATGTCATAATAACAAATATGAACAGGAATGATCAACCACTACAAACAGAATGTTAAAATACTAAAAATAACGAGTTGATTACAAATCAAGTAAACATTTAGAAAGTGAAACTTAACCAGAAAACCCATATTTTATCATTTAACCAATGAAAGATAGAAAATCACAACAACAAAAAACACAATAACATGTTGAAAAGATCTGCGCTAACATTAACAAGCATCGCTGTCACCATAGCAACCATAGCAGCTGGGGTTTTTACACAGGATACAAGGTTTCATGACATTGCAATTAGCAAAGTAACATTTTCAAAAGAAACATAAAATAAACAATAATATCTCTGTACCTGTGATGACATATAAACATGTAAAAATTGCTTGTTAGTATGTATGTGTGTGTGTGTGTGTGTGTGTGTGTGTGTGTGTGTGTGTGTGTGTGTGTGTGTGTGTGTGTGTGTACTACCCATGTAATAACAAATTGTGAGTACCAGTGAGAAGTCCCAAAAAAAAACCACATGCACAATAAATGATGCTAAAGGACTGTTCAGCTGCAGTTGATTTCTGTACATATGATACACACTGTTCTACAAGTTACACATGCTTTGGAATCATAACTCACTGTGTTGAAGTCTCTCTACAAATCTACACATTAAAGTTGGAAATCTTTGGAAACTGGGAAAGGTTTTTCATGCTGGTTTCTGTGTGGTGGAGTGACACAGGGGCAGATGCACACAGTATGAGTGTAATGTCTTGTGATAGTTACCCTCCAGCACAGTGTGTTCATAGACTGTGTGTTTGAAATGCACATATGCTGTGTGTATATATATTTATATATGTATGTAAATTAAAACACAGGATTAACACAGAAAAGTTTGTATATTTTAACAAAGTAGGTAAAACAAAAGTATATTAAGAAAAAATGAATTTACCTGTGATTTTTTTGTGGAGAGTCTTCCATGTTGTCTTTGAAGGGGAGCTTTATGGGGAATTGTCCTGCTTAAAGACAGGAAGTGACATCACCCAATTTCCTGTTTTTCCTTGTATTAGTTTCCAAAGGAAATTTCAAGAGTGGAGTTTTGATGTTGACTTATGTTGGAGAATTTATGATTGCTGATTTTCTTTTATTGAACTTGTAACTTGTAAATGCTAAATTCTATTTCTTTTTTTTAACATTTTGTTTTTGTAGTGATCGCCAGATGAATCCTTGAAGCTTTCCATCCAATTGGTTCAAAAAAAGGTTAATATCTGGAGGCTTCATGTGCACACAAATCCCCCTGCTGGCTAAACCTTTATTGTCATTTCAACTATTTGTGATGGATCTCTTGGCTGTTTTGCACCAGTGTCAGCATGGGAATAGTCACTGCCAACAATAGAAATAAAAACACCTTAATATGATTTTGAGCAGTTCATTCATTCATCTAATCTGTTTTTGATGTGTAGGTAATGGTTTTGGAGGTCTACTAGTGTCAAAAAACAGGTTGATTTCAGTCAATGTTTAAATAAACCAAATAGGACATGAGATGTTTATGTTGAGATGTTTTTAAGACTGTTGCAGTGTTTTTCAAAGATGGGAACATGGTTATGCTTATGAATACTGTGGTGACTTCATTCACTTTTATTAAGAAATAATATTTTTTTCCACTGTGCTTGGACTCAGTTGGTTTCTCTTTTTGAAAATAACTTCCCCAGCTTTGAAGAAAACACTTTCAAATGGTACTGAAAAGGCAGGGGTGCACAAGTATCCCACAGCAAGCCTGTAGAGATTTGGATATATGCACCTCTGCCTCTGCCAGTACTGGAGGGGACCCTGTGTTTTGCTTTTCTTCAGTTCTGCCAGGTCTGCACTTCGTCTGTGGCATCAGCAGTGACATTGTGAGTTCTTCAGGCCTCCATGAATGTGGCATCAAAATCACACCACAGTTTGTTTCCTGAGAAGCAAAACGAGATAATATGAATGAGGTTATAACTCTGAAATTGACTTTAATCCAATGCAAAAATACTAACCAGGTCTTTCAGCTACAGCATCCTGTGATGTTGAAGCTGCAACTGGTATTGAATGTGACTGTCTAGACCTTATTACATTGGTACATTCAAAGGTGAGTTGTTTTATTCCTTCATCTGCCTTTTTTGGGCTAAAGGATCCAAGTGATTTGTATCTTGGGTCTAGCAGCGTTCCCAGCGATATAATGCTCATGCTGTGTGGAGGTTTTCCCTAAGGAGCCTGATGAGGTCTCTCCCAGTTCACTAGCTACCGTTACCTTTGCTGCCTCTTCCTGGAGCATCTTTTCCACCATTTTCAATAATAGCACCACTTTGGAGCCAGATACCTTTTTCTCCTCTGACAGCACCAGTGTGGCATTGTGAAAAGGAGACAGTATAGACAGGAGCTCACAAACATTATTGTACTCATCAGAGGTCAGAGCAGTAATACCAGTTTGTAAGCCTGCCAGTGCTTACAGGCTCCCTGAGTTCTACTAATCGCTCCAGCATTTGAAAGCTGCTGTACCACCTTGTTTCAACCTCCTGAATCAGTTTCTTTTTTGGTTTTCCCATATGCTCTTGAACAAGGTCCAGCTTCTCCTTTAACAATAAAAACCTAAACGTTACATATGTAGCAATATAAAACAATGTGTAAACAAATGTGAAAATAATGTTACTAACTTTGACAGTTGTGCTGTTTCTAAAATATCCCACCAGCTTCCTTGCCTTTGGAGAAATGGCAGACAGCACTGGGGTTAGTTCAAGAGCTTTTTTAACAACTATATTCAGGGTGTGAGCAATGCAGAAGGCATGACGCAGCTTCAGCTGTATACCACAGGCAATCATATCAGATGCGCCATCAGTAACTAGACATGTTACTTTGGATTTTATTTCCCATTCTTCCATAAGAGAGGATTTCACACAGGCCAAATTTTCAGCTGTGTGCGCCTGTGGGAATTTCACTACACTGAGTAATGTGCACTTCAGACATGTGTTGTCATCTATAAAATGGCAGGTCACAGCCAAGTAGTTTGTCTGCTATCACACTCACTGCAGGAACTTTCTGGACCTCAACTTTGGTCTTCTCTTTCTCTTGTTGATATTTGGTCTCAGCCATGGCCTTTGCAGTCTAAAAGGAAGGAAGAAAATATTATTTTTTTAATACTACTCTCATAGTTCTCATACTTTCCTAGTTAGGAAAATATAGATTGGATCAAATTTTGCTACAAAGTCCCTGAAGCCTTTATCCTCAACTGTGCTAAATGGCTGTGTGTCTCTAACAATCATGAAGACCAAAGCCTCATCCAGCTCTTCCTTTCTGGTCACTGCTTTCTAAAGATTAGATTACACTTTGTCATTTTTATACTTTGTAATCCAATCCAAACTGCAAATAACATGTAAGGTGCAGAGAATAATGCAGTATATATATATATATATGTGTGTGTGTGTGTGTGTGTGTGTGTGTGTGTGCATATTAATGTTAACAGTGAATAAAATAAAATCAGGTTATGGTTTAATTACAGTATTTGCATGTCAGAAGTAATTACATGAACATGTGCACATGTTTTGTTTTTATTTTTTGATGTGTGTGATGAATGTAGCATCGTGATCAATGTCATTATTATCATGGTTGATTAACAAATATGAAAATTGGAAACGCATACCCACCTTGGCTGGATCCAACTCTATCCCCCTCATTATACATGACAAGTACAATAACATAGATGAGGTGTTGTTGTTGTATCTCAGTGGCTTGTAATGGAAAAAAAAAAAAAGAATTGTGAATATTATAGTAGTAACATATTTCATTATTTACAGGCATATTATGTGCAATACCTTATTTGGAGAGATCTGCTCAAAGTGTTTCCATACAGGGGAAACCCTTTTCCTTTTAGCAGGCTCCATAAAAACAAGCTCATCAATGTCACAGGCAAATTGACAGAACACAAACATGCAAATTTTGCATGGATCCTTTGCACTTTATGTATGTTCATAAATTGCGCTAACATGCTTCCTGAACCTGTGAGGTTTCAGGCGTCATTTGTCCTTAAAGAAGCAAGCCTGGATCTCTCAACATGCGCTCTGAAGCCTCGGCACAGTAGGGGCCATCACTAGTATCTCACTTGGAGTGAGGAGTAGGAGTGAAGGGTGAGAGTGAGGAGTGAGAGTGAGGAGTAGGAGTGAGGGGTGAGAGTGAGGGATGAGAATGAGGGATGAGAGTGAGTAGGAATGAGGAGTGAGAGTGAGGATTGAGGGTGAGGGGTGAGAGTGAGAGGTTCAAGTTCAAGTTCGGTTTATTCGTCACATACATAGTCATACACAATATAACTTGCAGTGAAATGGTGGAGAGTGCTCTGTCCAAACTGAGGAAAGGAAACAGGGGTGCATAGAGAAAAATGTATATATGCAAGATAAATATATATACTCTATGTATGTACAAAATATATTAACAATGTATGTACAATATATGTATATTATGATTATATACACAATGTACAATGTATATGGTTGGGTATATATGTACACAATCTACAGAATGTACAGTGCAGGTGTAATATGGTTGGGTATATATGTACACAATCTACAGAATGTACAGATCCATTTTGTATAATAACATATCTAAAGTTGTTGTGTAACAAGGTAATTGAGTATAAATCTATATATACAGGTGTACAGATATACAGTTATGTTACATCGTGGTGGTGGTCCCCACAGTTTATCAGTTTCCCTGATTCAGGGCCCAAATGGCCTGTGGGAAGAAGCTCCTCTTCAGCCTCTCTGTCTTGGTCTTCAGGGAGCGGAAGCGCCTCCCTGACCTCAACAGAGAGAAGAGTCTATTGTTGGGATGGGTGGGGTCCTTCACAATTTTCCTGGCCTTGGTCTGGCACCGCTTGTAGTAGATGGTCTGCAGGTCAGGAAGTTCCGTGTGAGTGATGCGCTCTGCTGAACGCACTACCCTTTGGAGTGCTTGTCTGTCCTGCTTGGTGCTATTCCCAAACCAGAATAGCAAAGGTGAGAGTGAAGAGTAGGAGTGATGAGTATGAGTGAGGTGTGAGAGTGAGTAGGAGTGAGGGGTGAGAATGAGTAGGAGTGATGGGTGAGTGAGGAGTAGCAGTGAGGGGTGAGAGTGAGTACAAGTGAGGGGTGATAGTGAGTAGGAGTGAGGGGTGAGAGTGAGTAGGAATGATGGGTGAGAGTGAGGAGTAGGAGTGAGCAGTGATAGTGAGGAGTGATAGTGAGTAGGAGTGAGGGGTGAGAGTAAGTAGGAGTGAGGGGTGAGAATGAGGAGTGAGAAGAATGAGGGGTGAGAATGAGGAGAGATATTGTAGACAGATATTGTTGTAAATGTAGAATAGAAATATATTCAGACTTCAAAGTGAATGAACCGGTAGAGAGAATGAGCTACACAAAAGGGGGGGGGGGGGGGGGTGTACACAACAACAACAACAACAACAACAACAACAACAACAACAACCACCCTGATCACCACCTGTGCTCCGTCATAACTATGATCACTGCTGAAGCTCCAGTCTGTCATATTAACACACAGCATAATTACTGCACCATCACTGACTACATTTACATATTAACACACAGCATAATTACTACACCATCACGGACTGCTACAGGGCTAGGAGTTAACACACATGTAGTGACAATGACCAACAAAGGGATACACACGGACAGGGTTTAAATAGACACATTGAAACTTAACAATAAACCCTGTGTATGTAATCCTGAAGTGGCGTGGTTACAAAACATTTATTCACAGTACGTGTGGATCCCCCTGCACGCGGCGGGCCTCACCACGTGACTTATGGGTGAGTAGCAGTCTGTGACAATAATGCTCACAGAAATCAAGTATACACATGAAAAACTGTAAACAATTTCACCATTTCTCCTTCAAACAAGAAGAAGAAAGGAAATAAATATATACAGTACTTATACATACATACATACATATATAACATCATATACACATTCCTTTCCCCACAGGACTACATGTAGATAATGTTTATTAGTCTGTTTTATGGTGGTGTGTAAGTGTGTCTAAAGGACAGCTTAGTTTCCTGATCTAATTAGTTGTGTGTTCATGATTAGGCAGGTGTGGCTATAAGGTTTTTGTTAACTAGAATTAATAAAGTTTCATTACTGAATCTAGTTCAGCACCCAGTAATGTTTGTGGTTCACAGTGGTCATTTATATTTCATCTGTTTAACTCTCTCTTACATGACAATCACATATAAACAGTTAAAAACTGAGTGGCAGTGTAGAATGGGTGATGAATACAGTGGTAACCACAGAACTGTTCAGTAAATGACCTGTACATATGTAAGTGAGCAGTAAGGAGGCGGACGCAAGTGTGGAGAAGAGCGAGATTTATTATGGGCAAATCCAAAATCAGAGTCATTGTAGTCCAGGGTGATAGAGCCAACACGGAGCGTACGTGGATACATGAGCAAACAAATAAAACACACGAAGGCAAACAGGGGAAGCAGGCTATAACAAAGGCTAGGAAACACGAAGGCACGGAGTACAAACTTAAATACATGCATATACGAGCTTTCAAAAACATTCACCAAACGCAATGAAGCCTAACAACCCTAATGAACACACAAATGCCATGAACAGCCAAGACAAGGGCAAGAAGACAGGGTTTAAATACATGAACTAAACGAGGGACAGGTGTGGAAAATCAAACGAGGGGCGGAGAAAACGAAACTACGGAATGGAACTAAAATACACAAGACAGAAATCATGGAACACAAAAGCTGGGAGGGACTAACCGTGACAACATGTTACTATGGTAATTGTGTTTCTTTTTTTGGAGGGGAATTTATTGGTGTAGAATCATAGCTGAAGAATGGATCCTAGACCTCTGTACGAGACCTCACCATGTCAGTTCTTTATCATGAAGCACAGGGTGAAGTAGTGGTCGACCGATTCATTGGCCAATTAAATGTCTTTTTTATAATCAGCACTGGCATTGTTCTTTTCCTTCCTGCCGTCGACTGAGAAGGTTGGGTGGGGGGTGAGGGGTGGGTCTTCTTTATTTATTTTTTATTACCTGTGGAGATTATTATTTAAAATAAGTGCCCTGCTGACAGACTACAGATATACTTAAGCAAACAGTGCAGAAAATAACTGTTAAATGTTCATTTAAGTTGTCTCAATTGGTACCATTAAAAAATAAGAGACCACTACAAAATTAACAGTTTCTCTAGTTTTACAATTGATGGGTATGTGATTGACCAGGCTGAGTAGTTTTGTTTTATTCTATAAACTACTGGCAACATTTCTTCCAAATTCCAGATTAAAATATTGTATTTTAGAGTATGATTTTTTGATGAAAATGACTAATGGTCAAAAATAACAAAACAGTTACAGAAATTTCAGACCACAAATAATGCAAAGAAAACAAGCTCATATTCATTTATAAACAACACAGGTGAAATAACCCTGATTTTTAATCACAGCTTTCATGCGTCTTGGCATGCTTTCCACTAGTCTTTCACATTGCTGTTGGATAACTTTTTACCACTCCTGGCAAAGAAATTCCAGGAGCTTGGCTTTGTTTGATGGCTTGTGACCATCCATCTTCCTCTTGATCACATTCCAGAGGTTTTCAATGGGGTTCAGGTCTGGAGATTGGGCTGACCATGATAGGCTCTTGATCTGGTGGTACATCATCCACACTTTGATTGACCTGGCTGTGTGACATGGAGCATTGCCCTGCTGAAAAAAACAATCATCAGAGTTGGGGAACATTATCAGAGCAGAAGGAAACAAGTTTCTTCCAGCATAGTTTGGTAAGTGGCTTGATTTATGTGTCCTTCATAAAGAGAAATCTGCCCGATTGCAGCCTTGCTGAAACACCCCCAGATCATCACCGATCCTGCACCAAATTTCACAGTGGGTGCAAGACACTCTGGTTTGTAGGCTTCTCCAGGTCTCCATCTAACCATTACATGACCAGGTGTTGGGCAAAGCTGAAAATTGCACTCATCAGAGATGATGACCTTACTCCAGTCCTCTACGGTCCAATCCTTATGGACTTTTGCAAACTTCAGTCTGGTTCTTCTTTGCTTCTCATTGATGAAGAGCTTTTTTCTAGCTTTGCATGACTTCAGCTCTGCCTCCAGAAGCCTGTTTCGAACCATCCTCTCTGTGCAATTCACCCCAGCTGCTGCATGCCATTCATTTTGTAGGTCACTTGACGTAATCTTACGGGTGTTAAGTGACATTCGAATGAGGCGGCGATTATCATGGTCGGTAGAGTCGTTTTGACCTCTGCCAGTCTGGAGCTGTTGTTGTCCCATGTGTTTGCTGCTGGACTGTGTACTTATGAACCGCAGTTTTTGAAATTTTCAAGATAGAAGCAACCTGATGCTCACTGTATCCCTCTGCCAGTAAAGCTTTCCTCATTAAGAAACTTTCTTTTCAACTCTTTTGTTATGGTCTGTAGCTGTATTTTGACTATACTAATTTTTGGGTAGTCCTAGCACTGCTTTTCCCATCCAGCTGGTTCTATAACAAGAGAATAGTGATGACAGCAGCAGTGGTTTTTATCCTGTTGCTCGTTAGAACAGGATTTTGTTAAGGGGATCACCTATTCAGCATCTCATTAAGTAGAATGAGGTGTGTCTGTGAAGGATTTCAACAAACACTTGAATGGAAGGGCTGCTGTACATGTGGAGATGCTGATTTAAGAAACAATTGGAGTGGTCTCTTATTTTTTTCTGGAGCTGTATATTGTCCAGTTAAAGCGCTGCTTTCTTTTCATCCAATAGGATGGACAATTTGTGACTGTTCAATAGATACTTAGAGTTGGGGTCGGTTGTCTCAAATTTTGTAAAGTAAATTTGTTGTGTTTGACTGAATGTTTCACATTCAGTAAGAAAGTGCAGCTCTGTCTCTACAGTGTCATTTTTACACTGCTGACAGAGTCTCTGCTCTTCTGCAGACTGCATGACTTATATTGGCTGGTCTGGATGAGCAGGCTGTGTTCCCTGAGTCTGTACTTTGTCAACGTGTTTCTGTGTTTAATGTCACTCACTTTGTACAGGTAGTCTGCTAGAGTGTAGTGACATTTTAGGGTCAGATAACAGTGCATTATGCTTTGAGCTTGTGTTTGTGTGTTCCAACGGTTAGTGTAGTTTAGCTTTTGTAGTGTTATCATTTGGTTTGGTCTGATTGTTTATATTTCAGACTGGTCCTCGTGTGTTATAGTGTTAGTGTTTGTTAATGAACTCAGTGTCAGGGCCAGCTGCGTGAGGGGACCTGCTGTGTGAGGGGACCTGCTGTGTGAGGGAACCAGCTTTGTGAAGGGACTCTTTTGTGTGCTCAGCTCTTGGCACTGCAGGGCTTTATAGTGGTACCAGTGGTAGTCACCGTTTTTTAAGTATAGCCAGTATTTAATAATCCTTTTTTGAATTTGGAATAATAGTGTAAATTGGCCTAATTCAGCTCTACAGGCATTATTTGTTGTTTTCCTGTGCACTTTCAAGATATTTTTACAGAATTCAGAGTGCATAATTTCAGCTGGGTGTTTATTCCATTATGAGTAGCCCTCACACTTCACAACCATACAGCTGTATTGGTTGTATGATAGACTGGAAGATTTTGAGCCAAATTTGAATTGGTATTTGAATGTGAATTTGACGTTTGATTGCATAGAACGCCCTGCGTTCTTTCTCTCTCAGTTGACTGACTGCTAGATTGAAGTTTCCAGTTGAACTAATCTTTAATCCTGAGTAATTGTAATTTGTACAGGTTTCTAGTGTAATGTGAAACTTGGTGTGTTTGCCTGAGATCTGGCTCATTTTGGAAAATGATGGTTTTGGTCTTTTTCAGGAATTTTTTACTTGGGTGTTTAATCATTTCATTTCAAATGCTATCAGGCCCACTTGGTTTTTTTTGGTTTTAAGAGTAGAAATTTGATTTCTAAGTTCCTGCTCAGTAGTGGGTGAGTCCAAGGGATTCTAGAAGTCTTTTATTGGTAGTTCTAATATATAAAATTTTTCAGTTATATGCTTTTGTTCATGTCTTGTATTTTTGAGTAATTGATTGTAGAGATTTAATATGTGTTATCCAATATGTGTTTTGAAAAGCCAATTCTTCTTATTTAGATTTATTAAGAGTGTTCAAGAAATGTGTCTAAAAGTGTTTGAATTTCTTGAGAGCTTTCTGGAACTCCTCTGTGCTGTTTGGGCCCATCTGTATCGTCTCCTGGTATTAAACAGCTTACTGGTCTGTGTGGGTGCAGCACTGTTAGTCTCTGTCCTATTAATGAACACAGTGATTTGGCTGTGATCAGACAGAGAGGTTAGTAGCTTTACAGTGAATGTACTGAGAGAGAAAAGATCTAAATCTGTTATCATGTAATCCACCGTATTGCCAAGAGGTGAGCAAAAGGTGGATCTCCCCAAAGAGTCGCCTCATAACCTACTGTTGACAATGTACAGACCCAGATTTTGACAGAGCTGCAGGAGGTCTTTTCCATTCCTGTTTACCTGTGTGTCAGAATGATATCAGGAAAGAAACGTTTCCTTGTATTAACAGCCCTGTGGACCTCGAGAAATGTGTACTTTGAAAATGATCAGAACAATCTTGGAAAATACAAAACATGCAAAAGGGGTTCAGGTGGAAGAAGACTTTCCAGATCTGGCAGGTTTTGTACAGTCTTTACAGTGTTTGAGAAGCAATTTATAGGAGGAAGGTTTTACTGATCTAAACCTGCAACTTAACGATGAAGGTAAGAAGATTGCTTAATTTTTGTGTCACTTTCTTGTTTAGATTTAATGTTCATTTTCAAAATGAGTGTGTGCGGTGTGGCAACACTTAATGGGGCCGGGGATGTGAATAAAAGAACAGTTTTTTCAGTTAATCAAATTTAAAGGAAATGATGTAGATTTTGCTCAAGTAACTCATAGTGATAGACAGAATGAAGCAGACTGGCCGAGAGAGTGAGAAGGTAAAGCCTTCCTTAGTCACAACAGCACCATGTCTGGGGGTGTGGCTGTGTCATGTCAGGGGGCGTGGCGGTGTCATGTCAGGGGGCGTGGCTCTGCCCCTTCCCAACAGCTGGGTTCCACAATTTGTAATGGAGGATATTGAGGCTCTTAAAGTAAAAAAGAAAAAAAAAAAACCTAGCCAACCTGCTTGGGGTACAGGCACAGGGGGCTCTGGTGTGTTCTCCTTTTCAGAACGTGACACAGATGTACTCTCTGTCCAAGTTTTTCTTTGGTTTAGAGCATAAATATGGTCAGAGCAGATGGATGCATGCCTTGAAGTCTGGTACTGTACTCTCAGATCCTGTGGAGATTCGTAGAAGAGCAGCACAGTTCTAAACTAGGCTGTATACCAGTGACTATAGATCATACCAAGAGATGGAAAATATTTACTTAGATGGTTCTCCTCAGGCAGAAGAAGAAGCTGGAGAGAGAGAGAGAGAGAGAGAGAGAGAGAGAGAGAGAGAGAGAGAGGGGCGACCCAGACTCCAGATGGAAAGAGAGAGAGAGAGAGAGAGAGAGAGAGAGAGAGAGAGGCGACCCAGACTCCAGATGGAAAGAGAGAGAGAGAGAGAAATAGAGGGAGAAGGAGAAAGAGGGTGAGCCGCTTGGGGACCCAAAGTCCAGATGTAAAGAGAGAGAGAGAGAGAGAGAGAGCGAGAGAGAAAGAGAGAGAGAGAGAGAGAAACAAGAGGGAGGGCCGTACGGGACTACGGATGTAGGGAGAGAGAGGGAGGGGACCAGGACTCCAGATGAAGAAGTGGAGACTCTCTCCCTCCATTCAGAGTCTGTCACAGTGTGGCCCTCCCTCTCTCTCTCTCTCTCTCTCTCTCTCTCTCTCTCTCTCTCTCTCTCTCCCTCCATCAGGAGTCTGGGTCCCCGTGTGCATCTCCCTCTCTCTTGCCAAAGCTTTGATAAAGACATTAACACTAACAGCAGATGACAACAACAATATTATAACCACTTACAATATTAGTAACAACAACAATAATAATATAACTACAACACACCCAATACCAATACCAATAATAATACCAATAATAATAATAATAATACCAATACCAATAATAATAATAATAATAACTATAATAATAATAACAATATCAATAATAATAATAATAATAATAATATCAATACCAATAATAATAGTAATAATAATACCAATAATAATAATAATAATAATAATAATAATAATAATAATACCAATACCAATAATAATAGTAATAATAATAATACCAATAATAATAATAATAATAATAATAATAATAATAATAACAACAACAATAATAATAATGTCTCTGTGTCTCTGGTATCTGACTCGGTCCCTCACTGTCCCTCAGAGTGTGGCAGGAGTGAACGTACAGTGCTGCCAGTGTGCTGAACTCTTTATGTTCACCAACAACATACGGCAGCTTCTCCTCATCAGGGAGATTTTTAAACTCAGGGAATACGTGGCTAATTTTCTTAAAGAATTTAGTCCTAATCTGTCTAAATGTTATACATTCATTCAGAAAGTGCAGCTTTGTCTGGATCTTATAGTCCTGGCACTGCTGACACAGACTCTGCTCTTCAGGTAAACAGGACTGTTTATGTCTGCTGGTCTCTATGGCCAGGCGGTGGTCACTGAGTCTGTACTTGGTCAAGGTGGACCTCAGTTTTGGATCAGACAGTGTTCTTAGGTAATCTGCCACACTGTACTTTTGATTTAGGCCCAGAAAACATTTTGATTGAGTTTCCCAATAAGTGATGTTGTTTGTAATTCTGGTGATTCTGACTGGGTTTACTGTTATTTTCTGGTCCTCAGCGTGTGTAGTGTTAGTGTGTGTTAGTGTAGTGTTAGTGTGTGTTAATGCTGAACTGTATTTCCGGACCAGCTGAGTGAGGTTACTGTTCTCTTTGCTCAGCTCTTGGTACTCCAGACCTTTAGAATGATATAAGTTTGGAATTTAACTGCCCTTGTTTCTGTCTTTATTATTAATAGATCTCTGCCCAGCTCTGCCCCGTGTGCTTTGTTTGTGGTGTTCCTGTGCACCTTTAATGATGTTGCTCCACTTAAGAATACAATCATTAGGGACAAAAAATTAGTACCTTGGTATAATGAGCACATTCACAATTTAAATCAAAATACTCCTCACATGATGCAGAAAAGATGGTCTATGCATTTATTACATCAAGATTGGACTACTGTAATGCAGTAATATCTGGCGGTAACATTAAGCACTCCAAGTGGATACAAAAGAAAAGGTTTTTATTGGCTCCCAGTGCTCCAGTGCAAAAGAAAAACCACATCCCATCAAAAACATACAAAAATGTTCAAAAAAGGAAAGTTTAGCATTTACAAGGATAAAAGTCCCGCAATCATAAATTCTCTAATATCAATCAACTTCAAAACATCACTCTTGAATTTTCCCTTAAAAACTTAAATATGGAAAAACAGCAAATGAGGTGATGTCACTTCCTGTCTTTGGGCAGGCATATTCTCCATAAAAGTCCCCTTTAACACACTATGGTTTCTTTTCCCTCCAAAACAACATGGAAGTCTCTCCACAAAAATAATCACAGGTAAGTTATTTTTCTCTTAATCTACTTTTGTTTTACTTACTTCAATCAAATATACAGACTTTTCTGTCTAGATAAACATTATACTTAATCTCTAGTAACATATTATAAGAATAATATTTCATTTCAAATACTTACAATACATTTCTATAATACATTTTACTCATACTGTGTACAACATCTGTATCTGTGTCACTCCAACACTCAGAAAACAGAATGAAAAACCTTTCAGTTTCCAAAGATTTCCACCTTTAATGTGTAGATTTGTACAGAGTTTAACACAGTGAGGTTATGATTCCACAGCATGTGTAACTTGTAGAACAGTATTTATGTCATATGTACAGAAATCAACTGCAGCTCAGTATTTTATTTGAGCATCTTTTATTGTGTGTGTGTGTGTGTGTGTGTGTGTGTGTGTGTGTGTGTGTGTGTGTGTGTGTGTATGTGTGTGTGTGTATGTGTGTGTGTGAAACAGAGTGAGAGGTATAGAGTGAATGACAGAGAGAGATGTGTAGCGTGTATGTGTGAGAAAGAAGTGTAGTGTGTGTAAGAGTGTGTGTGAGAGGTGTGTGTGTGTGTATGTGTATGAGAGAAAGATACAGGTGTATTTTGTGTGTGTGTGTG
>NC_137497.1:24583720-24606220 GCF_041902795.1 Electrophorus electricus | reverse complement strand
TTATTGTGCCAGACAGTGTAACTGTTATCAGAGCAGCTCAGACTCCAGGACTTTATATTACATCCAAACCTACAGTCATAACTGCCTCCTTTCCTCCTGATTCCTTTATATGTCACTGATATATCAGCCCCTCCCCCACTCCACTCAACCTCCCAGTAACAGCGTCCAGTCAGACTCTCTCTACACACAACCTGCTTACAGTAATCAAATCTCTCTGCATGATCAGGATACGACTGCTGCTGCTTCACACGCGTCACCTTTCTGTTCCCCTCAGACAGAAAGAGACGTGTGTGTGCTGTGTTTGGGTCCAGTGTGAGATCACACGCATCTGCACACAAGAAGACACATTAGAGGAGAGATCACAAATACTGTGTGTATGTGTGTGTGTATGTGTGTGTGTATGTGTGTATGTGTGTGTATGTGTGTGTATGTGTGTGTATGTGTGTGTGTGTGTGTGTGTGTGTGTGTGTGTGTGTGTGTGTGTGTGTGTGTGTGTGTGTGTGTGTGTGTGTGTGTGTTAACTTCTTACATTTTCTTAGTCCTGGTTTCATTCTGATCTCCCCTGCGTGCTCCACCCTAAAGAAACACACACACAGATATAATAGTTCTGTCGCTCTCTCTCACTCGCACAGATAATAGTTCTGTCTCTCTCTCTCATACAGATAATAGTTCTGTCTCTCTCTCTCTATTTCTCTCTCACACACAGATAATAGTTCTGTCTCTCTCTCTGTCTCACACATAGATAATAGTTCTGTCTCTCTCTCTCTCTCTGTCTCACACACAGATAATAGTTCTGTCTCTCTCTCTCTTTCTCTCTCTCTCTCCCGCTCTCACACACACAGATAATAGTTCTGTCTGTCTCTCTCTCTCTCTGTCTAACACACAGATAATAGTTCTATCTCTCTCTCACACACACACAGAAAATAGTTCTGTCTCTCTCTCTCTCTCACACAGTTATTAGTTCTCTCTCTCTCTCACACAGATAATAGTTCTGTCTGTCTCTCTCTCTGTCTCTCTCACACAGATAATAGTTCTGTCTCTCTCTCTATTTCTCTCTCACACACAGATAATAGTTCTCTCTCAATCACACAGATAATAGTTCTGTCTCTCTCTCTCTGTCTCACACAAATAGTTGTCTCTCTCTCTCACACACAGAGAAAATAGTTCTGTCTCTCTCTCTCTCTCTCACACACACACAGTTATTAGTTCTCTCTCTCTCTCTCTCTGTCTCACACAGATAATAGTTCTGTCTCTCTCTCTCTGTTTCTCTCTCTCTCTCACACAAACACACACAGATAATAGTTCTGTCTCTCTCTCTGTCACACAGTTATTAGTTCACTCTCTCTCTGTCTCACACAGATAATAGTTCTCTCTCTCTGTCTCTCACACACACAGATAATAGTTCTGTCTCTCTCTCTGTCTCTCTCAAACAGATAATAGTTCTGTCTCTCTCTCTTTCTCTCTCTCACACAAAGATAAAAGTTCTGTCTCTCTCTCTCTCTCTGTCTCACACAGATAATAGTTATCTCTCTCTCTCTCTCTCTCTCTCTCTCACACATAATAGTTGTCTCTCTCTCTCTTTCTCTCTTTCCCTCTCTCACACACACACAGATAATAGTTCTCTCTCTCTCTCTGTCTCTCTCTCTCTCTCACACATAGATAATAGTTCTCTCTCTCCCTCTCTCTCTCTCACACACTGATAATAGTTCTCTCTCTCACACAGATAATAGTTCTGTCTGTCTCTCTCTCTCTCTCTCTCACACACACAGATAAGTTCTCTCTCTCTCACACACAGATAATAGTTCTGTCTCTCTCTCTCTCTGTCTCACACACAGATAATAGTTCTGTCTCTCTCTGTCTCACACAAATAGTTGTCTCTCTCTCTCTCACACAGATAATAGTTCTGTCTCTCTCTCTGTTTCTCTCTCTCTCTCACACAGACACACACAGATAATAGTTCTGTCTCTCTCTCTCACACAGTTATTAGTTCTCTCTCTCTCTGTCTCACACACAGATAATAGTTCTGCCTCTCTCTCTCACACACACAGAAAATAGTTCTGTCTCTCTCTCACACACAGTTATTAGTTCTCTCTCTCACTCTCTCTCTCTGTCTCACACAGATAATAGTTCTCTCTCTCTGTCTCTCACACATACAGATAATAGTTCTGTCTGTCTCTCTCTCTCTCTCTCTCTCTCACACAGATAATAGTTCTGTCTGTCTCTCTCTCTCTCTGTCTCTCTCAAACAGATAATAATTCTGTCTCTCTCTCTCTCTGTCTCACAGATAATAGTTATGTCTCTCTCTCTCTCTCTCTGTCTCACACACAGATAATAGTTCTGTCTCTCTCTCTCTCTCTTTCTCTCTTTCCCTCTCTCACACACACACAGATAATAGTTCTCTCTCTCTCTGTCTCTCTCTCTCTCACACACAGATAATAGTTCTGTCTCTCTCTCACACACACAAAGATAATAGTTCTGTCTATCTTTCTCTCTCTCACACACAGATAATAGTTCTGGCTCTCTCTGTCTCTCACACACAGATAATATTTCTGTCTGTCTCTCTCTCTCTCTCTATCTCTCCGTCTCTCTCACACAGATAATAGTTCTGTCTCTCTCTCTGTCTCTCTCTCTCTCTCTCTCTCTCACACACAGATAATAGTTCTGTCTCTCTCTCTCTCACACAGATAATAGTTCTGTCTCTCTCTCTCTCTATTTCTCTCTCTCACACACAGATAATAGTTCTCTCTCTCACACAGATAATAGTTCTGTCTCTCTCTCTGTCTCACACATAGATAATAGTTCTCTCTCTCCCTCTCTCTCACACACACACAGATAATAGTTCTCTCTCTCTCTCTGTCTCTCTCTCTCTCACACAGATAATAGTTCTGTCTCTCTCTCTATTTCTCTCTCACACACAGATAATAGTTCTGTCTCTCTCTCTGTCTCACACATAGATAATAGTTCTCTCTCTCCCTCTCTCTCTCACACACTGATAATAGTTCTCTCTCTCACACAGATAATAGTTCTGTCTGTCTCTCTCTCTCTCTCTCTCTCACACACACAGATAAGTTCTCTCTCTCTCACACACAGATAATAGTTCTGTCTCTCTCTCTCTCTGTCTCACACACAGATAATAGTTCTGTCTCTCTCTCTCTGTCTCACACAAATAGTTGTCTCTCTCTCTCTCACACAGAGAAAATAGTTCTGTCTCTCTCTCTCTCTCTCTCTCACACACACAGTTATTAGTTCTCTCTCTCTCTGTCTCACACAGATAATAGTTCTGTCTCTCTCTCTGTTTCTCTCTCTCTCACACAAACACACACAGATAATAGTTCTGTCTCTCTCTCTCACACAGTTATTAGTTCTCTCTCTCTCTGTCTCACACACAGATAATAGTTCTGCCTCTCTCTCTCACACACACAGAAAATAGTTCTGTCTCTCTCTCTCTCACACACAGTTATTAGTTCTCTCTCTCACTCTCTCTCTCTGTCTCACACAGATAATAGTTCTCTCTCTCTGTCTCTCACACATACAGATAATAGTTCTGTCTGTCTCTCTCTCTCTCTCTCTCTCACACAGATAATAGTTCTGTCTGTCTCTCTCTCTCTCTGTCTCTCTCAAACAGATAATAATTCTGTCTCTCTCTCTCTATTTCTCTCTCACACAAAGATAAAAGTTCTGTCTCTCTCTCTCTGTCTCACAGATAATAGTTATGTCTCTCTCTCTCTCTCTCTGTCTCACACACAGATAATAGTTCTGTCTCTCTCTCTTTCTCTCTTTCCCTCTCTCACACACACACAGATAATAGTTCTCTCTCTCTCTCTGTCTCTCTCTCTCTCACACACAGATAATAGTTCTGTCTCTCTCTCACACACACAAAGATAATAGTTCTGTCTATCTTTCTCTCTCTCACACACAGATAATAGTTCTGGCTCTCTCTGTCTCTCACACACAGATAATATTTCTGTCTGTCTCTCTCTCTCTCTCTCTATCTCTCCGTCTCTCTCACACAGATAATAGTTCTGTCTCTCTCTCTGTCTCTCTCTCTCTCTCTCACACACAGATAATAGTTCTGTCTCTCTCTCTCTCTCTCACACAGATAATAGTTCTGTCTCTCTCTCTCTCTCTATTTCTCTCTCTCACACACAGATAATAGTTCTCTCTCTCACACAGATAATAGTTCTGTCTCTCTCTCTGTCTCACACATAGATAATAGTTCTCTCTCTCCCTCTCTCTCTCTCACACACTGATAATAATTCTGTCTCTCTTTCTCTCTCTCTCTCTCTCTCGCACAGACACAGATAATAGTTCTGTCTCTCTCTCACACAGATAACAGTTTTGTCTCTCTCTCTCTCCCTCTCTCACATACACACAGATAATAGTTCTGTCTCTCCCTCTCTCATACAAACACACAAAAAATAGTTCTGTCTCTCTATCTCTCACACACAGTTATTAGTTCTCTCTCTCTCTCTCTCTCTCTGTCTCACACAAATAATGGTTCTGTCTCCCTCTCTCTCTTTCTCTCTCTCTCACACACAGGTAATAGTTCTGTCTCTCTCTCTATTTCTCTCTTTCACACACAGATAATAGTTCTGTCTCTGTCTCACACACAGATAATAGTTCTGTCTCTGTCTCACACACAGATAATAGTTCTGTCTCTCTCTCTCTCACAGATAATAGTTCTGTCTCTCTCTCTCACAGATAATAGTTCTGTCTCTCTCTCTCTCTCTCTCTCACAGATAATAGTTCTGTCTCTCTCTCTCACAGATAATAGTTCTGTCTCTCTCTCTCTCACAGATAATAGTTCTGTCTCTCTCTCTCTCACAGATAATAGTTCTGTCTCTCTCTCTCTCTCACACAGATAATAGTTCTGTCTCTCTCTCACACACACACAGAAAATAGTTCTGTCTCTCTCTCTCACACACAGAAAATAGTTCTGTCTCTCTCTCTCTCACACACAGTTATTGGTTCTCTCTCTCACTCTCTCTCTCTGTCTCACACAGATAATAGTTCTCTCTCTCTGTCTCTCACACATACAGATAATAGTTCTGTCTGTCTCTCTCTCTCTCTCACAGATAATAGTTCTGTCTGTCTCTCTCTCTCTCTGTCTCAAACAGATAATTCTGTCTCTCTCTCTCTATTTCTCTCTCTCTCACAAAGATAAAAGTTCTGTCTCTCTCTCTCTCTGTCTCACAGATAATAGTTATGTCTCTCTCTCTCTCTCTGTCTCACACACAGATAATAGTTCTGTATCTCTCTCTCTCTTTCTCTCTTTCCCTCTCTCACACACACACAGATAATAGTTCTGTCTCTCTCTCACACACACAAAGATAATAGTTCTGTCTATCTTTCTCTCTCTCACACACAGATAATAGTTCTGGCTCTCTGTCTCTCACACACAGATAATATTTCTGTCTGTCTCTCTCTCTCTATCTCTCCATCTCTCTCACACAGATAATAGTTCTGTCTCTCTCTCTCTCGCACACAGATAATAGTTCTGTCTCTCTCTCTCTCTATTTCTCTCTCTCACACACAGATAATAGTTCTCTCTCTCTCACACACAGATAATAGTTCTGTCTCTCTCTCTGTCTCACACATAGATAATAGTTCTCTCTCTCCCTCTCTCTCTCTCTCACACACTGATAATAATTCTGTCTCTCTTTCTCTCTCTCTCTCTCTCTCGCACAGACACAGATAATAGTTCTGTCTCTCACACAGATAAGTTTTGTCTCTCTCTCTCTCCCTCTCTCACATACACACAGATAATAGTTCTGTCTCTCCCTCTCTCATACAAACACACAAAAAATAGTTCTGTCTCTCTATCTCTCACACACAGTTATTAGTTCTCTCTCTCTCTCTCTCTCTGTCTCACACAAATAATGGTTCTGTCTCTCTCTCTCTCACACAGATAATAGTTCTGTCTCTCTCTCACACAGATAATAGTTCTGTCTCTCTCTCACACACACACAAAAAATAGTTCTGTCTCTCTCTCTCACACAGTTATTAGTTCTCTCTCTCACTCTCTCTCTCTGTCTCACACAGATAATAGTTCTCTCTCTCTGTCTCTCACACATACAGATAATAGTTCTGTCTGTCTCTCTCTCTCTCTCTCACACACAGATAATAGTTCTGTCTGTCTCTCTCTCTCTCTGTCTCTCTCAAACAGATAATTCTCTCTCTCTCTCTCTATTTCTCTCTCTCACACAAAGATAAAAGTTCTGTCTCTCTCTCTCTGTCTCACAGATAATAGTTATGTCTCTCTCTCTCTCTCTGTCTCACACACAGATAATAGTTCTGTCTCTCTCTCTCTCTTTCTCTCTTTCCCTCTCTCACACACACACAGATAATAGTTCTCTCTCTCTCTGTCTCTCTCTCTCTCACACACAGATAATAGTTCTGTCTCTCTCTCACACACAAAGATAATAGTTCTGTCTACCTTTCTCTCTCTCACACACAGATAATAGTTCTGGCTCTCTCTGTCTCTCACACACAGATAATATTTCTGTCTGTCTCTCTCTCTCTCTATCTCTCCGTCTCTCTCACACAGATAATAGTTCTGTCTCTCTCTGTCTCTCTCTCTCTCTCTCACACACAGATAATAGTTCTGTCTGTCTCTCTCTTTCTCTCTCCATCTCTCACACAGATAATAGTTCTCTCTCTCTCTCTCTCGCACACAGATAATAGTTCTGTCTCTCTCTCTCTCACACAGATAATAGTTCTGTCTCTCTCTCTCTATTTCTCTCACACACAGATAATAGTTCTCTCTCTCTCACACACAGATAATAGTTCTGTCTCTCTCTCTGTCTCACACATAGATAATAGTTCTCTCTCTCCCTCTCTCTCTCTCACAGACTGATAATAATTCTGTCTCTCTTTCTCTCTCTCTCTCTCTCTCTCTCGCACAGACACAGATAATAGTTCTGTCTCTCTCTCACACAGATAACAGTTTTGTCTCTCTCTCTCTCTCCCTCTCTCACATACACACAGATAATAGTTCTGTCTCTCCCTCTCTCATACAAACACACAAAAAATAGTTCTGTCTCTCTATCTCACACACAGTTATTAGTTCTCTCTCTCTCTCTCTCTCTGTCTCACACAAATAATGGTTCTGTCTCCCTCTCTCTTTCTCTCTCTCTCACACACAGGTAATAGTTCTGTCTCTCTCTCTATTTCTCTCTTTCACACACAGATAATAGTTCTGTCTCTGTCTCACACACAGATACTAGTTCTGTCTCTCTCTCTCTCACAGATAATAGTTCTGTCTCTCTCTCTCACAGATAATAGTTCTGTCTCTCTCTCTCTCTCACAGATAATAGTTCTGTCTCTCTCTCTCTCACAGATAATAGTTCTGTCTCTCTCTCTCTCACAGATAATAGTTCTGTCTCTCTCTCTCTCACAGATAATAGTTCTGTCTCTCTCTCTCACACAGATAATAGTTCTGTCTCTCTCTCTCTCACACAGATAATAGTTCTGTCTCTCTCTCACACAGATAATAGTTCTGTCTCTCTCTCACACAGATAATAGTTCTCTCTCTCTCACACACAGATAATAGTTCTGTCTCTCTCTCTCTCACACAGATAATAGTTCTGTCTCTCTCTCACACAGATAATAGTTCTCTCTCTCTCACACAAATAATAGTTCTGTCTCTCTCTCTCTCTCTCACACACACAGATAATAGTTCTGGCTCTCCTTCTCTCTCTCTCTCTCTCTCTCTCTCTCTCTCTCTCTCTCTCTCTCTCTCTCTCTCTCTCTCAGTGCACTGAGGACACTGTCAGCACTGACATCCACACGTCTCTCACACATCTGGAGGACATGGACAGTTATGTTCCAGTGCTGTTCACTGATTACAGCTCAGCAGTCAACATAGTCACCCCAACCAAACTGACTGAAACACTCACCACTGGACTCACACCCTCCTTCTGTAAATGGGGCCTGAACTTTCTAACAGACAGAATCAGTCAGTCAGAACTGGCAATGTACATCCAGCACAAGGACTGAGAACACTGGGACCACCCAGGACTGTGTGGCCACCCAGTATAACACCAGCATCATCAAACTGGTTTGACTGATCACTGGATGAGACAGCATACAGGAGGGAGGTGACAGACCTGGTGACATGGTGTCATGACAACAATCTCTCCCTGAATGTAGACAAGACTAAGAAGATTGTTGACCCAAGGAGGAAGGAGAAGCAGCAGCACACACCACTACAGACAGGAGAGATGGATGTGAACTCCTTCACCTTCCTGGAGTTCACATCAGTGAGGACCTCAGCTGGACCTACAACACACACCCCACATCAGTGAGGACCTCACTTGGACCTACGACACACCCCACATCAGTGAGAACCTCACCTGGACCTACAACACACACACCCCATCAGTGAGGACCTCATCTGGACCTACAACACACACAACGCATCATTGAGGAGCTCACCTGGACCAACAAGACACACCACATCAGTGAGGACCTCACCTGGTCCTACAACACACCCCACACCAGTGAGGACCTCACCTGGACCTACGACACACCCCACACCAGTGAGGACCTCACCTGGACCTACGACACACACCACATCAGTGAGGACCTCACCTGGACCTACGACACACACCACATCAGTGAAGACCTCACCTGGACCCACAACACATACACCACATCAGTGAGAACCTCACCTGGACCTACAACACACACCCCACATCAGTGAGCACCTCACCTGGACCTACAACAAACACCACATCATAAAGAAATCCCAACAGTATCTGCTGTGTCTACTGCAAGATGGCGCCGGTGAGGTCGGCTGCCGTCATGACTGCTCCGTCCACACCTGGCACTTTTTTCGCTCTTTTCGCTCTTCCCGCTACCCCTGACTTCTCCGCAGCCCTTCTCTACACACCACGGCACGTATCTCGTACAGCAGAGACGCCATTATTTCTCTTAATCTACATAGCACTCACCTCAAGCCGTCTGTAATCACGGACCAAAGATGGCCGACGGAGATCCTGAGGGAAAACAGAAGACGCGGCGCGAGGAAAAGGCCGCGAGGAAAGCGAGCCGGCGTCAGGAACAGGCTGAGGGCTCGGGCACACCGAGCTCCCTTACCCAGCATCCTGCTAGCCAACGTCCAGTCTCTGGACAACAAGCTCGATGACCTCCGGGCCAGGATAAAGTTCCAGAGGGACATTCGGGATTGCAATCTCCTCTGCTTCACCGAGTCGTGGCTGAACCCAGCGGTACCAAACCACGCTATCCAGCCGGCCGAGTTCTTCTCGGTTCACCGCATGGACAGGACGGCAGATTCGGGGAAATCGAGAGGCGGCGGAGTGTGTGTGATGGTAAACAACAGCTGGTGCAACAATGCCAACGTTGTTACTCTCGCCTGCTCCTGCTCACCCAACCTGGAGCTGCTCGCCCTCAAACTTCGTCCTTTCTACCTTCCTCGGGAGTTCACTTCGGTCATCATCAACACCGTGTACATCCCACCTCAGGCTAACATGGACACTGCATTGTGGGAACTTCATGAGGCTCTCACACAGTTTCAGGCACAGCACCGGGACGCTGCACTTATTGTGGTTGGGGATTTCAACAGCGCTAACCTCAAGCGTGCAGTGCCCAACCTTTACCAGCACGTAACCTTCCCCACCAGGGGAAATAGGACACTAGATCACTGCTACACCCCATACAAGGACAGCTACAAGGCACTAGCTCATCCACCGTTTGGTAAGTCGGACCACGCCGCCATCTTCCTCCTACCAAAATATAAACAACGGCTGAAACGGGAAGCTCCGGTTCAGAGGGAGGTCGCGCGCTGGACAGACCAATCGGTGGCCGCTCTGGATGACGCGGACTGGGACATGTTCCGGCGCAGCACTGATGATGTCAGCGAGTTTACGGAGGCAGTAGTAGGATTTATTGGGAAACTGGTGGACGACACGATCCCAAGAATCACCATCAAGAAGTTTTCCAACCAGAAGCCCTGGGTGGACAGAACCATCCGCGAGGCTCTGAACTCTCGCACTGCTGCCTACAATGCGGGGATCATCAGCGGGAACATGGACGAGTACAAGTCCGCAGCATACGGAGTGCGCAGGGCGGTGAGGGAGGCGAAGCGGCACTACGGGAAGAAACTAGAGACACAGTTCCAGCAGAGTGGCTCTAGATCCCTGTGGCAGGGACTACGGATGATCACGGACTACAGGAGCCCACCCTCTGGGCTGATGAGTGCGGATGAGTCTCTGGCGAACGAGCTGAATACATTCTTTGCTCGCTTCGAGGCTACATCTAGCAGCGCTAGTGCTAACAGCGCCAATGCTAACGGCGCTAGTGCTAACAGCGCCAATGCTAACGGCGCTAGTGCTAACAGCGCCAATGCTAACGGCGCTAGTGCTAACAGCGCCAATGCTAACGGCGCTAGTGCTAACAGCGCCAATGCTAACGGCGCTAGTGCTAACAGCGCCAATGCTAACGGTGCTAGTGCAAATGGCACTATCGGCGCAGCCAATGGCACAAGCGCGGGGCCCACCATAGAACAGCGCCCTCTCATCATCACGGAGAGTGACGTGAGGAGAGTGTTTAAAAGGGTGAATACCAGGAAGGCGATGGGACTAGACGGTATCTGCGGGAGGGTCCTCAAAGCCTGCGCAGATCAGCTAGCCCCGGTATTCACCGACATCTTCAATCTCTCCCTGACGCTCGGTATTGTCCCGTCCAGCTTCAAGCGGTCCACCATCGTCCCCGTCCCGAAGAAACCTCGACCCTCCGACCTCAATGACTACCGCCCTGTCGCCCTCACATCAGTCGTGATGAAGTGCTTTGAAAAGCTAGTTAGAGACTTCATCACATCTTCACTGCCAGCCTCCACGGACCCACTGCAGTTTGCATACCGCCACAACCGCTCCACTGACGATGCGATTGCACATCTGCTCCACACTACACTGACTCACCTGGACGAAGGGAGGGGAAATTATGTTAAAATGCTATTTGTCCACTACAGTTCAGCGTTTAACACTATCATTCCCTCCCTACTCACTACTAAGTTGGGAGATCTAGGACTGCATACATCCCTGTGCGACTGGATCTCCAACTTCCTAACAGACAGACCACAATCAGTACGGGTGGGCAACTGCGCCTCATCCACCCTCACCCTCAGCACTGGAGCTCCTCAGGGTTGTGTCCTAAGCCCCCTGCTCTACTCACTGTACACCTACGACTGCACAGTCACTTCCAGCTCTAACACCATTGTCAAGTTTGCTGATGACACCGTTGTCGTGGGTCTGATCTCGGACAACGACGAGAGGGCCTACCTGGAGGAGATTAAACACCTGGAAAACTGGTGCCAGGAAAATAATCTCCTCCTAAACGTCAGTAAGACAAAGGAGCTGATCGTGGATTGCAGCAAGAAGCAGGAGCGGCACTACCAACCTGTGACGATCAGTGGAACCACGGTGGAGAGAGTAGATAGTTTCAGGTACCTTGGTGTTCACATCTCGCAGGACCTGTCCTGGTCCCGCCATACCAGCTCCCTGGCAAAGAAGGCTCGTCAGCGTCTTTACCACCTCAGACGCCTAAGGGACTTCAGACTGCCCTCCAAGGTACTGCGGAACTTCTACACCTGCACTATCGAGAGCATCCTCACGGGGAACATCACAGTCCGGTTTGGAAATAGCACCAAGCAGGACAGACAAGCACTCCAAAGGGTAGTGCGTTCAGCAGAGCGCATCACTCACTCGGAACTTCCTGACCTGCAGACCACCTACTACAAGCGGTGCCAAACCAAGGCCAGGAAAATTGTGAAGGACCCCACCCATCCCAACAATAGACTCTTCTCTCTGTTGAGGTCAGGGAGGCGCTTCCGCTCCCTGAAGGCCAAGACAGAGAGGCTGAAGAGGAGCTTCTTCCCACAGGCCATTCTGGCCCTGAATCAGGGAAACTGATAAACTGTGGGGACCACCACGTAACATGACTGTATATCTGTACATCTGTATATATAGATTTAGATTTATACTCAATTAACCTGTTACAACAACTGTAGATATGGTACTATACAATGGATCTGTACATTCTGTAGATTGTGTACATATATACTCAACCATATACATTGTACATTGTGTATATAATCATAATATACATATATTGTACATACATTGTTAATATATTTTTGTACATACATAGAATATATATTTATCTGTATATATATTTCTTTCTCTATGCACCCCTGGTTCTCTTCCTCAGTTTGGACAGAGCACTCTCCACCATTTCACTGCGTGTTGTACTGTGTATGACTATGTATGTGACAAATAAACCAAACTTGAACTTGAACTTGTGTCCTCTGCTTATGTACGATACACAGCATGACCTGCAGGTAAACACTCTCCTGACATCAGAACTCTGAAAATGTTCAGCTCTTGTTCACAGTTTTATTGACAACAGGAGGAAACATGAAACTGAATCACATGAAAGACAAATCAACAACAAGCCAGCCACAACAAGTACCGATATACACAAAACACAATGCAGCAAACTTCACAGAGAATAACATTATCCACCAAATAATGATCTGTGATTACAAATAACAATACAATAAACTACACACAACTACAATGTTTTCAAAAGGTATGAGATGTACGCAGACAACTGCATTAGCACGGCTATAATAACTACAATAACTATAATAACTACAATAACTAGAACTCTTGGAGTTGTATTCTCTCACTCTATGATCGCTACACACATGGACTGACTCGCTGCTACTGACACCCTGTGGTTCTTAAATGAATTTACAGCTAACCTCAAAAAATGGAACAGAGTTTATAAACTCCTGACAGAACAGCATCTGTACTTCCTGAGGAGGCTGAGGAAATGTAGCATGTCAACTAAAACTCAGCAGTTCCTACAGGAGAATGATGGAGAGTGAACTCACCAGCCACCACAGTATGATATGGGAACTGCACTACTCAGGAATGGAAGACTCAGTTTTCAGTATTTTGTCATTCTCACTCTTTCATAAACACACACAGACACCAACACACAAACACACACACACATATACACGTAAGCACACACAAACAAACCCACATACGCATGCACACACTAACGTTCCATACCTGAGAGTGTCCAGTCTGCAGTGGGGATCCTCCAGTCTAGCAAAGAGCAGCTTCACTCCTGACTCTCCTGGGTGGTTGTACGTCAGATCCAGTTCTTTGAGGTAGGAGGGGTTTGACCTCAGAGCTGAAGCCAGAGAAGAACAGCCTTCCTCTGTGACCAAACAACCAGACAGTCTGCAGAAAGGAAGAAAACAGGTAGAGAGAGACAGAGAGTGAGACGCACTTCCAGAGCAGCCTGCATGGGGCAGCTAGAGAGGCTGGTAACTGTAGTGGCAGGTTCCTCCACTCTCATCTCTCTCTGGCATCCTCCATGGCAGATGGTTTTGTTGACTCTTCTCCAGATCACTGCTGTCTGTGTTTATTTTAGCTCTTATTTTTATTCAGCCCTTCAGAACTCTAGTGACTATTAACCTACATCAGAAGAACCCTGAAGCTGGACTTACACTGTGTGATTTCAGTGGTCTTATAAGACTGTTACATGTCAGACTGTATGAGATGATGCCAGTAAAATCTTGGCAGAATTCTACATCTGGCTGTGATAACAGGAGTAAAAACACTGTCACATTTCTGGACCTGTGACTCAGAGATAAAGTCTAAGAATCCTAAGTGATGCATACTTTTTGGAAGTTGCAAAGCTGATGCCAGATTTTCACAAGTGTTTTCCTCAAAATTACAGCTAGCTAGACTGCAAGTAGATACAACAGACATTACAATATATCCTACAGTAGATACAACAGATATCACAATATACCCTACAGTAGATAGAACAGACATTACAATATACCCTACAGTAGATACAACAGACAATACAATATAGTCTACAGTAGATACAACAGATATCACAACATACTCCATAGTATATAGTATAGTGGAATTATTTTGTCATTATGGGAATATCACTGAGAAATAGATATCCAAAATCAGCATATTGTAAATGAGTACATGAATTCCCCTAATGGTAGTATGACTTTAATATGGGATTATTAAACTTCCGCGTGCTGTCCGGACAGCAGTCCCTCGCAGTCTTCAAACACAGACTGAAGATCCATCTGTTTGTGGAATATTTAAATGACCACTGATCCTGCTCCTATGTTGACTAACTGGAACTCTAGTACTTCTTGTAGGGTGTTTATTACTCTGATGTTGACTGCTCCTATGTTGACTAACTCTAGTACTTATTGTTTATTACTGATGTTGACTGCTCCTATGTTGACTAACTCTAGTACTTATTGTTTACTACTCTGACTGCTCCTATGTTGAATAACTCTAGTACTTATTGTTTACTACTCTGACTGCTCCTATGTTGACTAACTCTAGTACTTGTTTATTACTGATGTTGACTGCTCCTGTGTTGACTAACTCTAGTACTTATTGTTTATTGCACTGATTCTCTGTTATAGAGCTTAAATGTATTTTGTACTTCTAGACATTAGCATTGATCCCTGTATTTCAACAGTATTCTAGTTCATTGGTATCTTGCACTCTAACCTACTTTACTGGCTAGGATCTGTTCTATGAGGAAATGACAAAACACTTTTCTAAGTCGTTCTGTATAAGAGCATCTGCCAAATGCTGTAAAAGTAAACATAAATGTACTCTTATGTGGTCATGGAACTGTCTTGGCTTTATGGGACATTTCTGAGAAATAGATATCCAAAATCAACCTGAATGAAATGAGTACATGAATTCACCCAAAGCTATTATTATTTTAATAGGAGTTTATGAAAAATAGTAGAGTGAAATCTGTCCAAACTTACTCTGCAAATTCAGTCTATACAAAATGAGTGTATTATTTCACCTAAAGGTAGTTTGACTTTAATATGGATTCATGAAGACATTATACAGTGAGTGTCCAAACTTACTCTGCTAATAGTCAAGGGCTTCTACTCACATGTGGTAGTGGAACTGCTTTTGCATTTTGTTAAAATTCAGAAAAATATGTAAAACTTCAATATAGATTTATTAATGATCTGGTGATGGCCAAGGGCCACCATTCAATTGGCAGTGGAATATTTCAGCCCTGGAGTTCTCCTGCCCTGCACATTTGCCACATTTCACTAGTGATGACCCCTGTTTCAGCTGGCAGTCAAGATCTATAATAACCTTCTGAGAAACATTATGTAGAAAAAGCATTTTCCACAATGCTTATTAAGCTGTGTAAATATATTACCAATTGTGTTTAATCTAATTATGCAATTAAACTAGTTCAATCAAGTAAACTGTATTTTGTACTTTTAAATGTTGTAAACGTGCATGTCCATTAAAGCTCTTAAAAATACGCGTCTGTTTCTTTGCTTAGGAAGTTGGATTGCGGTGAGCAGCGAAATACCGTAAAATCACGCATATAGGCGCATAATTTAAACCGCGGATGACTTGACCGTGAATCGCGGATAGCGTGATCGCGGTTGTAACCTGCTGACCACCTGTAACCTAGTAACCACCTGTAACCTAGTAACCACCTGTAACCTAGCTACAAGCTTTAAATGTGTTTAAACTGATGTAGGGGACATGACAGATTAATACACAGCTGTACTTCATGAACACCAGATGTTATAAGTCACACCCTCACGCTCCTCCCTCCTGCTCTCAACTACGTGAAGATCCAACCGCATTTCTCCAAAAGACTTTAACTTGATTGTTGCAATGGCAAGAAGTCCAATCTTGCTTATTGACGGTTTGGTCAAATTGTTGAGACTGTTAGCTGGTTAGATATCTGTGCTGAACAGTAAACAAGTAAACAAATCAACATAGCTAGACTTTCTTTGCTAATATTAGCTAGTTAGCTGTTAGCCATGAATGACGATCAGAGATTCAGTGAAAAACTCATACAAGCTTTGTCTGTCTGTCTTAGTCCATCTACTTTTACTTTTTGGCTGTCCCTTTCTGGAATTTTCCTTTTCTCTTGGAAATCACCATAGCAGCAAATATCCTCCAATTCCAGTTTGAGATTTTCTGTCATTTTCATGATCCACTACAGTTCCCTTCACCTCAGTAAAACAGCTCCTCTGATGCTATTGGCCACTGTAATGACGTCATTCAATATTCTGCTGCCCCGGCCGTCCTACCACATATGTGTTTGGATAAAATTACTGTCACTCAAATTGAGAAACTTGTCACTCATATTCCTGTTACTGCTGGATACAAGTGCTTCTTGGATATTCATGTTATTACTGCCTTTATTTTTTTTTCAAATGGTACAATTTAAAAAATTTGTGGAGTGTTTTTATAGTACCTTTTGACATTTTTTCATACGTCAACATAGACTTCCTAAAAACACAAGGGCAACAATCACAAGGTTATTACTGTATCTCTAGACCAAACTGTTTTCTGCTGTTTCGTGTGCTCCCAGTTTTACTTGAGAAAAATATTAGGAACATTATCTTCACTACATATAATGGTGTTATACTGTTTCTGACCATTCTGGTGCCCTACACACACCCAAACACACCCTGCTGCTACCACACAGTGTTGTAGTTACAGTGAAACTACAAACACTCCATAACTGCAGCCTGATAAGATTTAATTGATAGACTGAACACAGGCATGCTAATAGAACACAGATTTGTACCTTCAGTTTCCAGAGTTGGCTCTGTCCTAGAACAACTCCCCCAGGTCATTTGAGCCAGTGTTGTATAGTGTAGTCTATTGTGTGGCTGTGTGTATCAACATAAAATATTGTGGGTGTAGAAGATTACTGTACATTCACTGAGTGGATTTGAACTTGTTACATCTACTACTGTATTTTCTTTTCCCTCTTCTGGTTTATGTTTAATGAAGACAGGTTTGGGGTGGAGCATGTGTTGGGTTTGGTTTTTATTTGGCATGTTTGTAGATCTCTATTTCTTTTTTGTAATAATGGTTTGTGCTCAGAATAAAGTGTCTGTTGTGGTCTCTCCCCCTACACTGGCACATAACAGAGATGTATAAAGGTTGGTATCTCTCTCTAATCATCTGCAGCTGAAATAACCAGCAACTGAAGATGGCTGCCTCCAACACTCCTTTACCATTTATCAAACACTGTAAGATAATACTGATGATTTTCTTCATAATTTGTGAACCCTAAAGACGGCCATGTTACTATATTGTGTGGGATGTAGCTTGGACACATATTAAAACTGTAGCATAACCATTGTATTAGAGTGTTGCTATGAACAATGCATTAAATAAGAGTTTTATACATTTTTTCCTTTTTTTTTTTTTTTTTTTTAACAGAGCAGTGCCTTGACACTCCCACTATTTGTATTTTATATATTTTCCCTGCAAAACACCTTCACTATTGTTTCTGAACTTCTGAGCCCTCCAGACATCTTGTGGTTTTAAGTATTTTCTGTGGTCAGTGTTTGTTCTCCTGTATGGAGGAAGCAGAAAGACAAGGAGCACAACAAGGAGTCCAGTGAGGAGCACATTCTGTCAGTGGTGGTCCAGTGAGGAACACATTCCATCAGTGGGGGCCACACACAGATAATAGTTCTGCCTCTTTAACACAAACAAATAGATCTGTCTGTCTCTCTCTCTCTATTTCACACACACACAAACTCACAGATAATAGTTCTGTCTCACACTTACAAATAATAGATCTGTCTCTCTCTCTGTCTCTCTCTCAATTTCTCTCTCATATATATATACACACACACACAGATAATAGTTGTGTTTCTCTCTCTCTCTCTCTCTCTCTCTCTCTCACACACACACAAACACACACACACACACAAATAATAGTTCTGTCTCTCCCTCACACACACATGTTTCAATTGAGGTGAAGCATTATAAACAGTAAATTAAATATACTTGTGTCAATCTGTGTAATAAATAAGATTTCAAACAGTAGTCATATTGGTCCTGAACTAAACAGTGTGAGATCTGGTTTACTGTGTATATACAGTAGTCATATTGGCCCTGAACTAAACAGTGTGAGGTCTGGTTTACTGTGTATATACAGTAGTCATATTGGCCCTGAACTAAACAGTGTGAGGTCTGGTTTACTGTGTATAAACAGTAGTTATATTGGCCCTGAACTAAACAGTGCGAGGTCTGGTTTACTGTGTATAAACAGTAGTTATATTGGCCCTGAACTAAACAGTGCGAGGTCTGGTTTACTGTGTATAAACAGTAGTTATATTGGCCCTGAACTAAACAGTGCGAGGTCTGGTTTACTGTGTATAAACAGTAGTTATATTGACCCTGAACTAAACAGTGTGAGGTCTGGTTTACTGTGTATAAACAGTAGTCATATTGGTCCTGAACTAAACAGTGCGAGGTCTGGTTTAATTCTACGTGTGGTTATATTTCTACGTGTGGTTATAATTCTCAGTGTATCTGAATTATGTATTATCAAATGATGAATTATGTGTACAGAAACGTCTGACCTAAAGTTCTGATGTAATACAAAACACCACACATGCTAAGCACCACACACACACACACACACTCACACACATTTCACTCCTTCTCTCCTCCTAATCTCCTGATTACTGTGTCTTGTGTGTCTTTCTTTCTCTCTTGTAATTAAGTCCACAGGTTCAATCGTCCAGTGCTGAACATTGTTCCTCACTACTGTGTTCAGATGTCCTGAGTTTAATTTCAGCTGTCTGCTCAGTTTCTCTCTCTGCTGACTCGACGTCTTCTACCATCACTGTTCTATTTTAGTTTGATGTTTCTGGCTTGATGAAAAAATTAGCAGCCAACATTTACTCCTAAGTCAAGCTAATATGACGTTAGCGTGAGGTATCTAGGTGTAGTAACCAACAATATATTGTAACTTGGCAAGCTTAAGGTTACTAATATTAGCCAGGTACATGTTTCATAAAAACACCTGTGGAGAGAGATCACAGGTTTATCTTAAGGAATAACTAATAAACCTTTCAGGTCTATTGAATGAATATTAACTTGTTGCGTTCTTTCCTCCAGCACGGCTGTCAGTTCAGTTCATCTCAACATGTGTTGAACACACGGTGTAAATCATAATGAGAACAGGGTCTCCCTTCCAAAAACACAAGGGAATCAAGTGATTGTAAAAGAGTCCTGTAATGTGTCCAGAACCTCAATGGTTCAGCTTTAAATGTTTTAATTAAGATTTTAAGGGTTGTATTTGCAGAGAGACTGATGTTTACAGTGTTTCCATACATAAACTAGATAAAATCACTCAGTGAAAATCTTACATTAGAACACTTCATTTTACCACACTGTTGTTGGGAGTTTCTAAATATATTCATCCTGTAAGACATTTTGCAAAATGTCTGCGCTCAGGTGACCAAAATTGCAGCTTGTGGACAAAATGCCAAAGCGCCTAGTTGAAGCAGCATTGTGATAAATACACCTGTACATGTGGACAAGGACTCATCTGCGTCTCCTCTTTACAATGTTATATTTCTCCTCTAGACTTGAATATCTGCCCATGCATCACAAATGTAACTCTTTGTCTCCACAGTGTGGTCATTTAATGAAATGCAGTGAGGTTTCAACAGAAAACTCTATTTATAAATATTTAAAGAAGACAACTTTATAATAAAATATAAAAGTGTAAATTTCCTTGCATTGCCTTGCCTGACAATGTTTGTTTAATACTGTACTATAAGGGAGTTGACACTGACCTTTTTAAAATGGATCTTTATTTACATTCAAAAATAGTCACAGAAACTCACCCAAGAATCTCCAGTTTACAGTGTGAACTCTTCAGTCCAGCACAGAGCTGCTCCACTCCTGAATTCTGCAGGTCATTATTATTCATCTCCAGCTCTCTCAGTGAAGAGTTTTCTGTTTGTAGAACTGATGTGAGGGATTTGCAAGACTCTTCAGTGAGACCACAGCCAGATAGTCTGTAAAAGAGTAAATACAGTAAATAATGTAGTTCAGTCAGAGGATGATGAATTAAAAGATCTGAACTGCTAATAAAAATGTAAAGAAGAGCTTGAAAGGTCTGGAACACACTGATACATTTTCAGACTTTTAATTTCACAAACACAGCAACATTTCAACACTACCGTGTCTTCATCAAAGACAAAATGGACAAAGACATGACAAATAACATTCATTAGCAACCTAAGACAGGTGACCAAATAATGGATGGTTGGTTCATAGGGCAGTGAATGGCAGTTACCATAATCAGAGTCCAAATATCAAAATATCCCACCCCTAACACCATAACAGGAAACAGAACAACATAGATCTCATTCAATGTTTCACAAATACAAATACACTAATATACAAACAGAAAATATTGTTGAAAGACATGCAGAGTAGTGATTATGGAGGAATAAACACTGCAGTAGTGATTATGGAGGAATAAACACTGCAGTAGTGATTATGGAGGAATAAACACCGCAGTAGTGATTATGGCGGAATAAACACTGCAGTAGTGATTATGGAGGAATGAACACTGCAGTATTGATTGGACAGAATGCAGACAGCATAATCTTTTACTAGTGTTTACATTCCTGTGTGCTCACACTATGAGTCACTGAACATGAAACACTCTCCTCTGCCTTTGCTTTTCCCAGTGAGGTCCTGAGTTCTGTCTTTGTGGTGCACCGAGAATCCCGGAGGCTCAATAGTTGAGTCAGGGACCCCATCAGTCAGTCAGGTGTGTGTGAGGCAGACCCCATCAGTCAGTCAGGTGTGTGTGTGACTCAGACCCAATCAGTCAGTTAAGTGTGTGTGAGGCAACTATCTCATGTCTGCTGTTGACATGAAATGTGTCCCTGGAGTTTGTCCTTCATGGACTGTATGTGTACAGTAAAATACTGGGGAGAAGAGGACCGTTCACATGTTGTTTCAGTTGGATCAGAACTTCAACTCACAATATCGCTACTTCACACAACTAATTTATTCAGAAAAATCAACCATTTATATTAACACAAAAAAACCCAAATAAACAAGTCAGCAGCCCTTTTTGGGGCTACAGTGAGAGTGGACACAGCTGACATTACGTCAGACCTGTGGGGCTACAGTGAGAGTGGACACAGCTGACACTACAGCAGACCTGTGAGGCTACAGTGAGAGTGGACACAGCTGACACTACAGCAGACCCGTGGGGCTACAGTGAGAGTGGACACAGCCGATACTACAGCAGACCTGTGGGGCTACAGTGAGAGTGGACACAGCTGACACTACAGCAGACCTGTGGGGCTACAGTGAGAGTGGACACAGCTGACACTACAGCAGACCTGTGGGGCTACAGGCTACAGTGAGAGAGGACACAGCTGGCTCCTCTGTCTCTGTCTGCTTTGTTCACTCTCTTCCATGTCCTCCTCCTGGACACTTTCACCATCAAGTTCTTCTGTCTTTTCTCTCTCCTGCTGTCTTCTTACTAAAGAAGGTTGCCATGGCAATAGCATTACTTTTTCTCTTCATCCTGGTTGTTTTCTGTCTCTCTATACTAACTGTAAACGAACAAGCAGGAGTATTTTATTTTCTAGCAATTTCCTTAGATTTAAGGAAGCTAACATTAGCCTCATTAGCTTTATTACAGTACATCAGGCACCCAGTGAGACACACACACACTCTCTCTCTCTCTCTCTCTCACACACACACACACACACACACACACACACACACACACACACACACACTTCACTCCTTCTCTCCTCCTAATCTCCTGATTACTTATTTCCTGTGTCTTGTGTGTCTTTCTTTCTCTCTTGTAATTAAGTCCACAGGTTCTCTCATCCAGTGCTGAACATTGTTCCTCACTACTGTGTTCAGATGTCCTGAGTTTACTCTCAGCTGTCTGCTCAGTTTCTCTCTCTGCCGACTCAACGTCTTCTACCATCACTGTTCTATTTTAGTTTGATGTCTCTGGCTTGATGAGAAAATTAGCAGCCAACATTTACTCCTAAGTCAAGCTAATATGACGTTAGCGTGAGGTATCTAGGTGTAGTAACCAACAATATATTGTAACTTGGCAAGCTTAAGGTTACTAATGTTAGCCAGCTACATGTTTCATAAAAACACTCGTGGAGAGAGATCACAGGTTTATCTTAAGGAATAACCAATAAACCTTTCAGGTCTATTGAATGAATATTAACTTGTTGAGTTCTTTCCTCCAGCACGGCTGTCAGTTCAGTTCATCTCAACATGTGTTGAACACACGGTGTAAATCATAATGAGAACAGGGTCTCCCACCCAAAAACACAAGGGAATTGTGTGATTGTAAAAGAGTCCTGCAATGTGTCCAGAACCTCAATGGTTCAGCTTTAAATGTTTTAATTAAGATTTTAAGGGTTGTATTTGCAGAGAGACTGATGTTTACAGTGTTTCCATACATAAACTAGATAAAATCACTCAGTGAAAATCTTACATTAGAACACTTCATTTTACCACACTGTTGTTGGGAGTTTCTAAATATATTCATCCTGTAAGACATTTTGCAAAATGTCTGCGCTCAGGTGACCAAAATTGCAGC
>NC_137497.1:24521220-24578720 GCF_041902795.1 Electrophorus electricus | reverse complement strand
CTTTTAATTTTACAAACACAGCAACATTGCAACATTACTGTGTCTTCATCAAAGACAAAATGAACAAAGACATGACAAATAACATTCATTAGCAACCTAAGACAGGTGACCAAATAATGGATGGTTGGTTCATAAGTCAGTGAATGGCAGTTACCATAATCAGAGTCCAAATATCAAAATATCCCACCCCTAACACCATAACAGGAAACAGAACAACATAGATCTCATTCAATGTTTCACAAATACAAACACCCTAATATACAAACAGAAAATATTGTTGAAAGACATGCAGAGTAGTCATTATGGAGGAATAAACACTGCATTAGTGATTATGGAGTAATGAACACTGTAGTATTGATTATGGAGGAATGAACAGTGCAGTAGTGAATATTAGTGTATGAACACTGCAGTAGTAATAATGATGGTGGGATGAACACTGCAGTAGTGATTATGGAGGAATGGACAGAATGCAGAGAGCAGAATCTTTTACTAGTGTTTACATTCCTGTGCTCACACTATGAGTCACTGATCATGAAACATTCTCCTCTGCCTTTGCTTTTCCCAGTGAGGTCCGGAGTTCTGTCTGTGTGGTGCACCGAGAATCTTGGAGGCTTAATAGCTGAGTCAGGGACCCCATCAGTCAGTCAGGTGTGTGTGAGGCAGACCCCATCAGTCAGTCAGGTGTGTGTGAGGCAGACCCCATCAGTCAGTCAGCTGTGTGTGAGGCAGACCCCATCAGTCAGTCAGATGTGTGTGAGGCAGACCCCATCAGTATGTCAGGTGTGTGTGAGGCAAAACCCATCAGTCAGTTAAGTGTGTGTGAGGCAACTATCTCATGTCTGCTGTTGACATGAAATGTGTCCCTGGAGTTTGTCCTTCATGGACTGTATGTGTGCAGTAAAATACTGGGGAGAGGAGGACAGTTCACATGTTTCAGTTGGATCAGAATTTCGACTCACTTCTACATTGCTTGTGTGAGGACTCAAGGACAACTGACTTTTTGTACAAAAGAACTGATATGGTCAGTTTTGCACCTGCACCTAACCGTAATAAACCATATATTTGCTGTGACCCAAATTAGATGATTCACTAAACTTGTCTGGGCATCATGAGTTATTTAACAATGGCAGAAGCCATTGGTATATTACTTTAGAATCAAGTATAGTCTACAAGATGAATGACATGGGAAAACTTTAAAATTGCCAGGGTTAAACCAAAGTATCTACTCACTGCATTTGTGTATGCCATATGTAGTAGTGTCTGATCCTGGAACGACGTCACTGCTAACTAAACACATTTGATAACAGCTTTAGGAACGAAGTGGAAAAAATATGGATTATTTTCAGTAGTTAGTTACAATTCTTTATCAGACCACTCACATGATGGGGGAGGCGCGCTTAAATCAGAATCCCAGTCGAACAGACTAAAGTCCTGGTCCCCGTCGTCCGAGCCATCCTAGAAAAAAATCAACACATTTGATTCACTTATTCTAGTATAAATGTGATTAATAAACATGCTTTTAAAAATACTTTTACGTGGAGAAGGTGGTCTACAGGTTAGTGTGGTTGAACAGTGTGAATAGGCCTGGAGTTATTTAGACGCATGTTATAAGCCACAGTGACCTCTGTATACGTTTCTATAGATGTCGCTGGTTGTACGCGGTCCCCTGAAAAACTTGTGAGCTCTGCCTGAGGGCTCGATGAATAGTGGATGACGGTAGAGGGATTCACCCCTTCTGTCTCTGTGTGACAAATTAACGCACTGCATAAACTTTTAGACATAAAGTGGACTTTTAACATATGGTAGATGCACTCTAGAAATGATTACCTTGTAACAAATCATTCAGTATCTGAACTGTTTTATCAGCTTGTGTCCTTATATCTGCAAACAAAAAGTAACAAAAAATTTAAATGATAAATAAAATATATAAAATTAAAAGTTTGTATAAAAGTTCACAAATAAGAAGTTACCTTGGTCAGCAATTCTCTCCACAGATTCAAGGAACTCATGAATGTCGGAAACTACGGAAATACATAAAACAGAATTATAGACCATGAGCAGAAAAGATCACCATGATGGTATTATTTTATACAAAAACTGCATTGATGTTACATCATGTATGGGTTAATTTAAGTAAATAGATTCACCTACTTCGAAGTTACAAGTTTTTCTATTTAGCTACCCCTGAGAATAAGAATAGCCGTCGGTCAAAAGAGTTTTAGTCAATCAAAATGTTTCACGTACTTTATGGCACAGCAGTCATATTGCATACTGACCAATAATCATCAGAATAAAGACATTGACAATACCCTTTCCTAGCTAGCTCGCAAAATAATAGTTATGATAGCTTGTACATAATACGTATTGATTGTTTGCTAAAATACATTTAAGTTACGCAACCGGTAGAGATATCCTATCGGCTAATTCATAAAATACTTTCGTGAAAGAACGTTACGCCACCTATCCCGACCGCCCATACTGAGCCTGTTCCCAGCCTAGTGGTGGCCTCCTGGCCTATCCCCACCACCCAAGAGGTCTCTCAATCCCTGTGGGTACACCCCTGGATCTCCCTGCAGCGCCACTGACTGCCGTAGCCTCGACTCCAGACCCAGCAGTGCCGCTGAGCAGTGCAACCCCATCTTTGGGCCTCATGGACCCGCCGCTGACCAGCACAGCCGTGCTTCTGGACCTGCTGACCGCCACATTCACGCCTCCAGACCCTGCAGCACCGCTGAGCAGCACAGCCTCGTCTTCGGGCCTCCCGGACCCATCACTGACCAGCACAACCACACCTCCAGACCCGCCACACCTCCAGAACGCCTTAGCTATGCCGCCGGACCTCCCAGACTTGCCACTGAACACCGCAGCCGTGCTTCTGGACCTCCTGTACTCGCCACTGAACGCCGCAGCCGCACCTCTGGACCTCCCGGACTCGCCACTGAACGCCGCAGCCGCACCTCTGGACCTCCCGGACTCGCCGCTGAACGTCGCGTCACTGGGCCTGGCTGTTCCTAGAGTGGAGCAGGCCACTCCACTAGTTCCAGCGCCATGTGCCAGGCCTGTCCCAGCATCACGTGCCAGACTTGTCCCAGCGCCACGTGCCAGGGCTGTCCCCGTGGTCGCTCCTTGAGATGTGGCCCCTGTGGCTGATACAGGTGTGCATCCGATGACATTTGGGACTCCCTCAGTCACGCCTTGTGGTGAGCCGGTGACCCTTGAGGCCCCTCCGTCAACCTCCCGGACCCATACGAAATCTTTGGTTATGCCGGGAGTCACTTTTGAAACTCTGCTCCCTGAGGCTGCTGCGTCAGCCCCCGTTACAGCTCCCATGTCTGCTTCAGTGTCCCCAGTTCCTGTGTTGCCTGCTCCTGTTCCCAGTTTCATCTTTGTTCCTGTCTGTACATCCATGTCTGTTTATGTCAACCTGGTGAGACCTGTTACCCTGCCATGCGGCATTTCCTTGCCTGTCCCAGTGCCTGTATCCGTGCCAATTGTGTACTTTGTTCCTGTGTCAGTCATCCTAGATATACGAGTCTTTGCTTTGGTTATGTCCCTATTTCCACATCTGTGCCTGCTACCAGCATGTCCCCTCTCCTCTCCTCTCCTGACTCTACACCCTCCTCCTGTTCCAGCTGCGTTACTAGTCCGCCCGCTTTCCCCTTCCTTCTTCTGTCCCTCGAGCTACCTGGACTCCTGTACCCATCCGGGGCTTAGCATTGGATCCTGTGTATGCCCTAAGTCCTGCCACTAAGCCTGTCTGTAGTCCTGCCCCTGGACCCGTCCCTTCTTTGTTCACTCCAGGTGTTTCCCGATCTGCTTCCTGTTCTGTCTGTTTCGGTGTTACATCTTGCACGCCCCGGTGTTGCGCGGATTAGTGGGGGGGTTCTGTCAGGAGTGGCTGCCATCCTGGCATCCCTGTTGTCATGGTTTCTCTGTCGTCTGTTTTCCTGCACTTGCCGGTTCCGCTCCTTAGTTTTGTTTTTGCTGCCCCTAGTCTGTTCTTTCATTCCAGTCTGTGTTTTGGTTCTCCCTGTTCAGCTAAGTCTGTTTAGTGCATGATTGTTTTGGTTATTCATACCCTGTGTTTGCTCTTCTACTTTGTCAGTTATTTTGCTAAGTCATGTTCCCTCTGTCATGTCTATGTTACGCTTCCTGTACTGTCGTCACCATTGCTTAGTTTGTGTATTATTTTGTCTCAGTGTTTTCTCCTCACCTTCGGTTTGTTCTAACCTCAGTGTTTGTATTTCCCGTGTTTATAAACTGCCCCCTACACATGCATTCGGCCTCGCGCTTGTTCCAAAAGGAATCGTTACAATTACTATTTTCCTCCTAGTTTAGCTAATATGTGGCGGTAAAAAAAAAAGACGACTGAACAACGTGCTCATTTTCTAATACGATTAATAATTTTCAGATCCTGACAGCGCAGACCTTGTAGGTTTTATCTAGACCTGAAATTAATTACAACACTAAGCCCCACCGAGCTAAATCATACAACGCACGATAAAGTATTTCAACCACTAGCTAAATAAATAGCTAAATATACATCAACCATTTTAGTAACTTATACTAATATAAGTTATAGCATGAAATGTCAACTGTCAATGTGGAATGCACTGAAAGTGGAAAGAGTACAACGTGTGATAACGGACAAAAACCTTGTGTGATAAAACTTATAGAGTAACCACATTGGTTAGAGATCAGAGAAAAAATAAATAAATGGAAACTTTGTGATGTTTTCTGAAAAGTTTGCTTATTGCCCTGTTTGAGTACATATGGCAGATAAGATGAGAGAGAGAGACTGTAGTCTGCTATAGTCGGCTAAACATTTCTGATGGACTGAGAATAAATCACACAAATTGACAATCATCGGCCCATGTGTTGCGTTCTGTTATATCTGTGCATGAATGTGTGATTCTACGCATGCATCTCAGTTCAGTTCAAAGTTTGTCACGTACTTAGTCACACATGGTGTAACTCGCAGTGAAATGCTTTTGTAACTGTTCTGTCCGAGCGGAGGAGAGACACAGAGAACTACAGGGAAATGGATGAAATGGAAAATGGAAACGGACGTGGTTTGATAGTCTCTGCATGAGACTATATCGTCTGTGTGTGTGTGTGTGTGTGTGTGTGTGTGTGTGTGTGTGAGTGTGTGTGTGTGTGTGTGTGTGTGTGTGTGTGTGTGTGTGTGTGTGTGTGTGTGTGTGTGTGCACAAATTTAAGAGGCCAATTATTTGCACTTTTTGAACAAAAGGATAAAAATACACTCACCAAGAGGAAGGATAAAAGACCTCAGACTTAAGGTTTCAGGTGTTCTCGAGGAACTCCTTTGTAGTAAATCCTGCTTGTGTCAGTTGTACAGAAGTTCATCTGATTTTCTAGACCATCCTGAATGCTGACTCTCATTGCTGTTGAGTGCTTTGATTTTTTGCACATATCAAATAAAGACATAGTGCTGCAATGTATATGTGTGTGAGAGAGATGGAGAGAGAGAGAGCGTGAGGTGTAGTGTGTGTGTGTGTGTGTGTGTGTGTGTGTGTGTGTGTGTGTGTGTGTGTCAGTATGTGAGAACCAGGTATAGTATGTGTGTGTGTGAGAGAGAAGTGTAGTGTAGTGTAGTGTGTGTGTGTGTGTGTGTGTGTGTGTGTGTGTGTGTGTGTGTGTGTGTGTGTGTGTGTGTGTGTGTGTGTAATAGGATAGTGGGGTGAAATCAAACAGAGCGCGATTCCGGTAGTAATTAAGCCAATAACGGAGACTTATTTTCCTCAAAGAGACTAGTGACAGGGGCATGCCATAAGCAGACAAAAAAAATGTATTCCAAAAAAAGAAATCCAGTAATCCACGCCAACACAGATTAACCCAAAATAAGACAATTTAACATGCTCCCAATTATGGCATTCAATCAACACATCTCTCTTGCATTCCAATGCAACTCTTTAAATTTAATCTTCGCCCCTTAGACCGAACCATTCTAGATACCTAACTTATTAAATTCATAATATTTCTCCCCTATGGTTCAACACAAAGGCTATCATTTAAAACATTTTCCCATTATCCAAAAATTATTAAAATAATAAGAAGGATGCGGTCATGTGCTTCCTTCAGGCTTTTTTCATGGTAAAAGCTTTCTGTTCTTTCTCTGCCACTTCTTTTCTCAGAGAACTTTCAGAGCTGCCTCTTTGTTTCCTTTGGTGCCATTATCCCTCAAACCTAAATACCCCCAACAGCCAAATATCCCACCATCAGCCTCACAACAGCTACGCCATCAGCCAAATTGCCCTCAACCACTTCTCACGCAGATTAATACCCCTAAACAACAATCACCCCTTTAGACTAACAGCCCTCAACCACAACTAACCAAACAGCTAAATACCCCCTCATCCTTCTCCAACTACCCCACAGCTGTAGCAACACTCTAGCACCCACCTAGCAAGAGGATAACAACCATATGGGACCCCAAAAGCAACCACTTGGTAATTCCCTAGCAACCACTTGGGACCCCTTAGCAACCACTTGGTAACATCCTGGCATGCACATAACAACTACGTGGGAATGGCTTAACAGCTAAGCGGTATTTCAGGATTCCATTTTACATGCAAACTGCATTTAACATCATTTCATAGTATTTATGGTGTTAACATTAAACAACCCCTCATCCTCATCTACCCCACAGCCAAAGAACCCTCAACCAAAATTACCCCCACAGCAAAATCTCTCAACATTTACCCTAGCAGCCACATTTATTATACTAATAATCCATCATTTGTCATATAAAAAATAATAAACTGATTTTAAAATCTACTCTACATCACACAATGTCAATGATTAAATGTTAAATGCAATCCTGCAATAATGCTGAAATCCTTAAATACTGTTAAATGCTATTTAAACATGAAATGTAATTTGCTGTGGAGTAGTTGAGGATGGGAGGATTTTAGCTGTAACCCAAGTCCAAACGTCACAGTAGATTAGCATCTTGTCGCTTTTAGGGGACGCTGCCCTGTCAAGCTGTATATGCCAAGCAAGCCATTTAAATATGGCATAAAGATATGGGCAATGTGTGATGCCAGGACAAGTTATGCCTGGAAAATGCAGGTCTATACTAGGAAACCTGCAGATGGTGTTCCTGAAAAGAACCAAAAGAAGCATGTGGTTCTGGAGATGACTGCAGGTCTCAAGAGACACAGCATAACATGATAATTTCTTCACCTCCTACGCTCTTGGTGAGGAGCTGCTCCTAAAAAAAATCACCATGGTGGGGATGATCAGAAGAAACAAGCCAGAGCTGCCTCCCGCCTTACTTGTTACACAGGACAGAGATAAATTTTCCTTCAGATTTGCCTTCACTAATACTCACACCCTTGTGTCCTACTGTCCAAAGAAAAGGAAAAATGTACTCCTGATGACAACTCTGCACAGGCATGCAGCTGTGCGCACCAGGGAGGACAAAAAACCCAATACCATCCTGGATTAGAACAGGAACAAAGGCAGAGTCGACAACCTTGATAAGGTGTGTTGATTTTGATTTTCATGTACTTCTCTATCATCGGTTTGTTTGAACTGCACTACAAAAGTAAGACTTATTTTCATGGAGAACAAAATTACGAACAGCACAGAGTCAGTTGTATCCATTTGAATATGCAAACATGTTTTAGATTGGATCGTTAGATGTGATGCCTTGATGCATCATGCAAAACATGAGATATTAGTTGTATGTACTCATGATTTTATCCACTTTTTGCACCTTTGGAAGTTACTGGCACATACTCTTTTCAGAGGAAGACAGCACATTGGCCGATGATGTTATTTTTCAACATATTAGATGTGTCATCTTACAATGCATTTGTGGTGTGGATGGAGGTGAATTCAGGATGGAAGCAGGGGAAATTTTTCAAGAGGAGGCTATTTCTGGAGGAGTTGGGGAAAACCATGCGGGCATCTCACATTCAACAACGCCAGCACCTTCCCCGAATGCCAGCCTCAGCCGCATTGGTAACATAGTTCCAGGAGTAAGAAACAAGATCACTTGCTACAAGAAAGAGGTGATAAGAGGAAGAGGTGCAGTCTGTGTGCACCAAGAGATGTCAAAACAAGCATAACATGCCATAAATGCAATGCATATTTTTGCAAGAGACACGCAACAACCTGCGCATATTGTCCAACATGTGCATGAGCAAAAAAACACCACTGAAGTTTGAGTCAACACAATCCACCACATTTAAAGACTGATTTTGTTATCGGTTGACAGTGTTTTTCTGTTATCAGGCAAAAACACATCTAATAGACTGGTTAACATGTTATTGTTCTTGTAAGTTATTTGTTAATGTATGAAGACATTGATCTTGGAATATTGTGAAATTGTCAAGTGTAGTTTTGGAATAATTTCCTTTGTATACAATTAAAATATTCATGGTCCCTTTTGACCGGGAACACAACACGTGTTACACTTTTTGTGACTGTATAAAATTTTTTAAAGGTTTCAAAGCAAATGTCCTTGATAACTCTGACCCAAAGTACTCTGTAATAAGTAGTATACCATGTGTCATCTGATTATTTCTTATACTCAAAATAATCCAGAAATTGCTTTTTAGAACTTGCTTTCAATTGTATATGCTCAAATCAATGAGGCACACAAGCCACTAAAAACATATAAAAGTTCAAAACTTGTAATATTCACTAGAACTTAAGTTAATTAAAAAATCTAACACAACAAGTAGTGATAATATGTATTATTACAGTTTTGTATGGTGAGTCTTTGTGGAATGGTTATTTCTGACCGGGAACACAAAATTGTTTAACACGAAATGAACACAACATTTCTCGTTGCAAAATAAAATTAATCGTCAACATTTATAGGACGAAACAACTCACTAAAATGCCTCAGATGTTTGCTACCACTCACAGGCCTAAATTTAGCTGCTAAATGGCCAGTTGTCAGGTGACTATTTAGCTCGCCTACCAAGCTCTTCGCAAACAATATGCAAGCAGACACCTTTACCCACCTTGACATCCACAGTAATTTTTAGATGGCATTAGGCATCATTAGTTAGCCAGCTAGCTAACTTAACCAAATAAGACTGTAGCTGAATAAAGCAAGCCCTGGACCAAACATACACAAATTTATCAGGCTAACTAGCTTACACAGCTAGCTAATACAGTTAGCTAGGAGTTTTCTGCCACATACACAACGTTAAATAAAAATGACAGAATTACATAATCATATAATCCAAATTATAATTACCAAGAAGTGAGTAGTTACAATACTATTTCATGACAACTAGCTAGCTACAATATTTGCTATTTGTGCTAAAAAAATTTTCGTTACTCAAGTTAAAATATACAGCTGGCCAGTTAAAGTAATTTAGCTAGCTGGCTAACTATCTTAGCTACCTTTCTTGAGGTACGTTAGCTAACGAGCTGGCTAAGTTAGCTGGCTAGGCTAGCTAAGATACCAGTTATAATAGACAGAGCATTTCGCTCTTTATATCTAAATATAAAGTTCCTCATTTTTAGTTTCTCATTCCTCAAAACATTTTTGTTTTGTTAAGTTACAACGTTTATCTTTGTGTTGAGCTTTCTCACACTTTATCCATTAAATTTAATGAAATTTCATTTCATTTCAAAAAGCGTTTAACATAATTAAACATGATTTAATTTTCACTTAACCAGCACAGACCCTCTCCCTCACTCCCTCAGCCAGTACTATAGGGACAGCTAATCAACTCCTCAACCTCAGTTACCACAGCCAGTCACAACCCCTCACCCTCAACTACCACACAACCCTGATTATTTTCACAGCTAAACAGCCCTCGAGCACAACTACCCCTCGGCTAAATAACCTCTCAACATGAACTATGCCACAGGCAATTACCTCTCAAAAATAACTAACCCAGTAGCTAAATAACACCTTATCCTCAGCTACCCCATAGCCAATTACCCCAACCCAAACTACCACCACCTCCATATAACCCTCAAGAACAACTGCCTCCACACCTAAATAAACCATAAAAACAACTACCCAACAGCTAAATAACTCCTCAGCCTCAGCTACCCCACAGCCAATTAGCCTTCACCACAAATTACCCCCACAGTCCCTTAACAATTACCCCCATCAGCCAAATTGCTCTCAACAACTTCTCCCACAGGTTAATAACCCCTCAACAGCAATTACACCATTAGACTAATGAACATTACCCCCAACAGCCAAATTCCCCCTCATGCTAAACTACTCCACAGCCATAGTAACACTCTAGCAACCACCTGTCACCTGTCACACCTAACCCATCAGCAAACAAGCAATGATATCTCTTACTTATTACTAACTGCTTTGAGAAAAACTCAAAAAATACCTCTGTATCAGGACAGCAGGACTGTCAGATTGATCGGGGGTGATGTACCCCTTCAGACTGTGTCCGTGGTGTATACTGTAGGAAGGAGGGACATTCTAGATGGACCCAAGTGCAGAGGAGGAAAGGGAAATTGAGAAGAAGAAGAAGCCAACCAAAAGATGTAAACACTACAGGGAAGGGGAGTGAACTGAAAGAGTGGGAGTGCTACAGAGCACTGCACTACAATACTGGGAAGAAACTTGCAAATGTAGAGCTTGGTGATAGGCATACTTGACCAGCCCAGTATGGGGACCAAACTACTGCCCTCACTTGTCAAGGACATCCATCTTAACCACCACTCTACAGAGGAGGTGCATAGAATAGCCAGAGGAACAACAGACAAACAACTTTTTTTCCCCTCAAAAAACAAATAGGCACACACCACCACCACCAGCTGACGCTTTTATCCAGAGTGACTTGGAATCGTGACTGAGTACAACTTTGAGTAATTGAGTAATTTTGCTCACGGGCCTAACAGTGGTAGCTTGAACTGGTAACCTTCTGATTACAAGTGAAATACCTTAACCACTGAGCTTCCACAGCACTACCACTATCCACAGTGCCCCAACAACACCAACAACATGCTACCAAAACAGTATAAAGAAAATTTCAAAAGTTACCATAGTAACCACTTCAGTAACCACCACCATTCACAACTGCAGCAACACTCTGATGCTCCTTAATAACAAAATCCACCAAATAATAAAACATCATGACAAAATAGTTACAGATGACACACAACCTACGGAAACAACACTAAACACACACCTTTCCCCTTTTAACTGTGTATGTATGAATGACCTTTGTATTACTGGTGTCCCAGATCATGTAAATCCCACTGTCAGGTGGTGCTGTTCCTCTCGGCTCAACAACAGAGATGAGCGGCACTCTCTGAGTGTATTCAGGTTCACACAAAAAAACCTTTTCAAAATGTTTATGAAAATATAGGCTTTCATGACTCTTTAACGACAAAGACATGGAATTTGACATTTTTGCAGTACTATGCAGTAGGCAATATAAAAAATGGACTTGGGTAAGTTACGTACATTTTAATTTCAAACAAATGAATAAATAAATGAACAAATATACTAGGAAATCACATTCTGAGAAATCTAGCTAAGGGTTTAAAAAACTGTTTCTGTTTTCACACAATTGTTGAGGCCTACTGAGTGCACTGTAAAGATTTGGGAATGTAGCAAATGGCAAATCACATTTACAGATGACACATTTATCCAAAGTGAGTTACAATTATGACTGAATACAACCTGAGCAAGTGAGGGTCAAGGGCCTTACACAGGGGCCCAACAGTGGCAAAAAGCAAGACTTAGAGAATGTGTATATACAACCGAGTGTGTGTTTGTGTGTGTGTGTGTGTGTCCAAGTTGAAACCTGAGAGATGATACTCCAAACCCCTAAGCACAATGATGTGATCCCCTAATACACAATTCTCTTCTCCTCAACCTTAGTGGGTGTGGAGTGCGAATCACTCCTCCAACTCCACTAAAATTACAATGTAAATAAAAATGTGTCTCTCTTGGGCTTTATGTAGTATTCCTTAGAAAGGCTCTTCTTTTGCCACTTTGACTTCTTGGAAATGTAATTGAAGTCAAATGAAAAAGCATGCTTTATCCTATTTTATATAAAGAAGTATTGATTTGCGGATCGATGCTTACAGTGTCAGCTCATGTTCTCCAGTGGTCAATGCAGGAACATGGTTGAATATTTTCATGAATGGTTTGCATATACGTGAATGCTTGATTTATGTCTGCCATAAGCAACATGACACAATTTTAAAGCTACATTTATAAAAGTCTGTACTGTTTTCCCCAACTAATGCGTATATGCCGTTCTATCTAACAAGCATTTCATAGATATAAAGAATAACAGCAAAACATAGTGGAACCTACACCTAGGAGATTGGTAGAAGAGAAGTGAAAGACCTCACATTATTCTTAAGTCTTATTCTTTCTGTATTTACAGAGGAGTCACAGGTGAACAGCGTCCAATAGAAAACAAGACATCCATCCTGCTAGAAAGAACAAACACAAAGGTGCTTGACATGAGAAGAAGTGATTTGAAATTCTCACAAACTGCTTTTAAACATGTTATATGTGCATCATGTTCAGATGGTAACACTACAAGTTTGCTGTATATGAACTTTGCCTTTTTTTTTCTTTTCTTTTATTCTCTTCCCTTAGATGTAGAGTTTTGCTGATGCTACGTTACGGGCTGATTAAGGAGTTGTTGTCCTTCACAGTCAAACATTTCCTCATACTAAGCTTGGGTGCTGTGTATGCTTTGTGTTGATCAAAACTTAGCTGGCCACTGGAGGTGTGTACAGGGCAGGAGAGTGAGCTGAGTTTGATCCCAGTGATGAGTCCCTGTCGGGCCTGCGGGGCTGCCTGTAACCCTAGCCCTCATCTATCACATTGCATGCTGCAGTCATTTATTACAGAGAGAAATGTGAACTAAGGTCGACAATGGCACTTACACAAAATTGCTACATCGAATAAACTTTAGACTGTATGTGTGTGTATGTGTGTATGACTTTGTGCATGGCACCTACTCCCCGGGATGGGTTTCATGTGGGCCGGTGCAGCACCTAATGATGGCAGATGTGCAATGAAAGTGAAAGTTTGGATTGATGTGACCTGTCGGAGAGAGTCAGTCAGCCAACCTCACACTCCAACGTGATATGAGAAACAGGAGGCCAAATTAACCCACTAGGCTTAGTGCACCTAATGGTACTGTTCACTTATGCATACTGTCAATGCCACAACACAGAGCATGGTAAACCTGGACTTCAGGTGACACTGTTTGGATGTTGTGCTTACTAATCTTAGCTGCAAGTTATTTAGGTCATTATATCAGGTGATATAATCAGGTGATTACTGTCGGCTAAACAGAACTAATCCAAATTCTACCAATGCCAAAAGAAGATGACCTTAAGTTGACTGAGTAGTGAAGAGCAAATGAATCGAGTTTAGACAGACTAACAAACTGGGTATCTGACAAACATATAAAATAAGATGTTATTCTAAGTACAATAATCTTCTCGTGAGAGGTTCTAGACTTGTAGTTACTTCTGTTTAAAATAACTCTCTGCTGAAATCAGTTTTTAACTACTGATCTCAGGGGTGGCATAAGAAGGAAAGGCTCAACAGATGTGTTCATGCAAATTTATAGCTTCTTTGTCTCAGTCTTAGGCTTTGATTGTGTCAGGCATTTACCTCGAGTTACCTTACAAAACATAAATTAATTCAATATAGTATTAAAAGAACAGAAAGAGGGAAACAAAACAACTGGAACACAAGAGCAAATTTTTATCACACTAATTTCACCTGAGCACTTAGTCTGCACATTTATAAATACAAAGGAGTATAAATACAAAGGAGTTCTTACAAACAATATAAAGCACACTACTAATTTTTCATATATTATCTGGCTTCTCCTACTACTAATTCAGAAGCACTTTGCTTGCACAGCTGATGAAGGACCTCAAAAACATTTCATTACTCAAAGACAAAACATTAGAGAATATTCAAAGAAAACAGATAATGGTTCAAGGCAGATATGACTATGCAATATTTCAAACATGTATGTGTAAATGATTTATTTCAAAGCTTAAGGTTTTGATCACAGATACAAAATCAGGAGTGAAAGACAAATTACAGAAAATGTTTATTTGAGGATATGCTATTTAGTTTGGGAAGTTCGTTGTATGGAAACATTCTGGAAATTAATGTATAGTCTATCCTGTCCTCATCTTTGTCAAGGTTGGTCAAGCTGCTTCAAGGCTGAGTGGAATCTTGATCCGCATCTAAGTATTTTTCTGTGCTTGGACTGAAATAGTTTACTCAAAGTGCTGAGCCCTTTGGATGGATTGGAAAAGTGCTGCTCATGGCCTGAGGGCTTGTAATCCGCAGCGTGAGGGTCTCCGAGCAGCTCTCTCACCTTGGGTGAGGCGTCCTTGTGTAAGTAGTGATAGGGCTTTTTGCCACTGTTGTCACGTATGTTGCAGTTGGCACCATAATCACGCACCAGAACACTCAGGACTGATTCGTGGCTGTGAATAGCAGCCATGTGTAGTGGGGTGTAGCCGTCATAGCTCTTGATGTTAACGTCAACCCCTGGCCCACCTTGCTGTGAAAGAAGAAGGATCTTGCGCACCATTTCACTGTTTCCTTGTTTAGCAGCCCAGTGAAGTACTGTGAAGCCAGAAATGAAGTTTCTCTTCTCTGCCAGCTTGATGTCCTGGAGCAGAAGCTGGCAGATTTGATCCTGCTATCCTGCAGCACACTTCACAAACCACTCATGTTCTCTTGGCCCTAGAGGGAAGATGACTGACTGCTTTGCATCCACACCTGGTTTGGTGTCTTTGTTGACCCTTTTCAGGGCTGGTGAAGCAGGTGCCACCGAGTGCCTCTGCTTGGTCCTGGCTGATCTGTACAAGTCATATCCATCAGTCACTTCACTCAGACATGCTGCCACAGTCCTTTCAGTTCGTTCATGGGCCATCTTCAAATCTGCCGGAGCAAGTATCATTACTTCTGGATATATATAGAACACAGTTTTAGTCACTGCTGATCAGAGGATAAAAGCATTTTCAATAAGTCAGTTTTTGTCCCTTATTGTAAAGATTATTTAGTTTACTGTGTTTTTTTATACATGAGATTTAGATTAATGCTTTTAGAAAGGCAAGGCCAAAAAGCAGAAAAAATAATCAAATATCCATACCAACTGTAGGATGTTTTTTCCACTCTATCTTCAATTTTTTCAGATTCCACTTCTGCTTTCCTCTTTTGGTTTTCTTTATTAGGTCTCTCCTGGATTCCACGTCCTTTGTATCTATATATTCATTCTCGATGCCTCCAGCACACCAGCTCCAGAAATGCCTCATTGTTCAATCTGTCCTCTTCAGTGTCTTTCCACAGACTGATCTGTAAAGGTGTTCATGGGATTCCCCTCATGTGTGACATTATGACACGGGACATATGGGGTTCTAAAGTTCCAAGGGTGGAGATGAGTTGTTTTTCTTTGAATTTCCTAATTTAATTGCTGCCATAGCAACAACTGACAATGCAAACAGATATGTCATTAATGCAGCAACTCTAACAGGTTCCTCAACCTGGATTGATTAACCATGTATGGCTCACCACCGGAGACTGTGATACATATAAAATTCCAAAGTGTACTTAATTCTGAGCAAAATCTAACTAGCCTCATTACTGCTGAACTATGAGGGCCCGTTTAAAGAGAAATCAGGGGAACTGTACTTGCACATACATATGAAACATTTTCACATAAATAGCCTACTACTTACATTTGTGCATAATAATTTAAACTTGCATATACATGCACTTGCACATTCAATCACTGATGCGTAAACCCAGAGTTGCACTATGCTTGTGTGTGTATGAGTGTGGCTGCTGTCACAGAACGTTTGCCTCCCGCGAGTCACAGGGTTTGGCCCGCCACGTGACTTGGGAGTATATGTTTATGGCCATGCCTGCACACACCTGTACCTCATCTTGTTTCTGTATTTAAACCCTTGTTAGTGTGTACAGTATTGTTGATCATTGTTGGTGTAGCCTGTGGATGTCAAGATTAGTCTCGTTATTGTTAAACGTATTCATGTTCATGTTATATGTGAGTGCCGTTATGTTGTATGTAATAAATGTTTGTCCATGTCGATTGAGTCTGTGCATCCTGCTCCCTGCCCTCGGTACTCGGGCCACCTCGTTACAGCTGCGTGTGTGTAAAACAATTTTCAGGGTGCCGGAAGTCATTTCATTGTAACAGCAAGGCAGATATTTAACATGTGTACAGTGTGCATAATAGAGGAAGATTGTTGAACTATTAATATTAGGACAGTTATGACGTTTGTGTAATACGTAGTGCTTTCTACCTATAAAGTAGTGCCTCTCTTAATGACAAATGTAACTGTTTTCCCATATATAATTGTGTGCTTTATATTGTTTGTAAGAACTTTTCTTCTCATTTAGAAATATGTGGACTAAGTGATCAGTTTGTCTTATTATTTAATATGCTCAGTCTCACTATTGTTGGCAGATTTCATCACATTATTACGAAGGTGGATACGTTATCTTATAATTATAAGCAGTGTGAGATGTGAAGCTAAGTGAATTACATGTGCAGAGTTTCTTTCTAACAATAGCCTGTTTTGTATAGGCCGGCTAGCTGACCACTTAGTAAAATTAAATGTGATTGCTGAGCTTGTTGCAGGTGAGTCATTTTAATTTGATTTCATTGTGTTTAATTTTTAACTCAGATGCATTAATCTGAACATTTTGTGTTCTAGCTGCAAGCTAACACTGACTTAAGCTGTTTTATAGTTAGCTTGAAATAACTGAGGTTCATCGCTGGGTGCTGTTCTTTTTTTTTTTTGTATTATTGATCAGGAAAAAAAAACTACAATGGATGAGATGGACGTTTTCTATGTATGATATGAAATTTGAGTATATCAGTGAATGTTACTCTGTAAATGTATAAGAATATGTAGATAAGATTATTATGAGATCATTATTTATAATCAAATGACTACACTATATGACAACAGCTTCTTTTAATTTATATATTTTATTATATTGTTATTATGGAAGAAGTTGTAACATTTACTGGGAGGTGCATGGCAGAGCGAGACATACCTCCTTTGGGCTTGCTAGCTGACCCCTCAGTGAAATTAAATGTGGTTGCTGAACTTGTTATAGTGTGGAAAATAAAAGGAAACCCCTTTTATCCACAACCTGGTGTGCATCATTGAGTGGGACAGAACACAGAGGTCCCACTAGCTACTATTTTACATCCCCATTCAATCTAATGACATTCTATATAATATAACTTTAGTTTCGAGCTAAATCCCTACAATTAGATTATTTATTTCAGATCACATACTTTCAAATAAAACAATAAAGGATTCTGGTACTTATTTTTATAATGACTGTGAGACATTCTAGATACCACAGCATAAGCAGACGGACAAACCGATTATGGCACATGCTCTTCCCCAACACAAACCTGACATATGATAATTTACATAGTACTAGTTTCTACTTGAAATGTGTTACAAAGACACCTGTTGTTCTTATTCATTTGGTGCTATTCTGATATGCCTCTACCTTTATTTCCTTGTGTTTGCACTGACTGGGTCTATGAAAGCAGGGAGCAGGCGTGTGTGTCTGTCAAGGCCGTGTGCGTTTGGAAGCACTCTCAATGTCCGGTTAACTGTAGAGACATTCAAGCCTGGTAAACTGTTGTCAGATATTCAAGCTTCAGTGTTAGACAGCAAACATTCAATTGGCCGAGGTTGTCCTGCAAATTACAAACATTTAGGTTTAAATGACCTCATATGCAATCACAGCTTTATCAAATGAAAATGGAAAAAGAAAGAAAAAATAATTCTGCTAAAGGCAATGCGTGCAGGAAAACTGCTATTAGCACGTCCATCGTTTTTGAGGTGATTAACATTGCTTTTCTAAGACAGACATCTGTTTTTGACATCTTTTACTTTTAAATCCTATAAATGGTGACCGCTCCATATTATGTGCAATTATTTAAATCTGGATCTTAAAAACATTTTCCTTTGTGCAGGTTTTGATTAAGGATTACAGGTACAGCATCATTTTGTCTTGGCTGCTCATCCATCAGATAAAAATAAATAGCTCATCAAATAAATAGCAAATACCCGGTGTTGTGCAGTGAGCCCAGTCAGCCAAACCCTCTTTGTGAAACAGAAAATCTCAAGTTTGTTTCAACTCTAAGCCAACTAACTGAGTTTTCACTAAACCTGCTTTCTGATACAGGCTGCTGGTTGTACATTTTTAAGTGTTCTAAGTGTTCACTGACCTTTTTTGGCCAACAATGTGGATGTTTACTCAATATGCTTCCTAACAGACATGATGAGTACAACTGTGAATTTGTGTGTTTTTAATTATTGTTAGACTGTGTTTGTCTATAATTGTGACTTAGCTCATCAGAGCACTATAACAGCTTTGGCTAGGCAACAAAGCTGTAAAAGAGTGATGAGAAAACCAGCAAACAGAAGTGAAAGTAGAAGGAAGGGAAACACAAGGAAAGACCAAGGTAGCTTAAATGTTGTATTATACACAAACACGCACGAACGCATGCACGCACGCACGCGCACACCCCCCCCCCCCCCCCCCCACACACACACATAATGGAGTAGCATCAGGAATAGAGTTTGTTTTTTGTTTTTTGCTTTTAATACCCAAAAAAGTCAATTTTACCTGATGCCATATAGAACTCATGGCACTGCTGTATATTCTCTCCTGTTCTCATGAATTTGCTAAGGTACTGTAGAGCAAGACCATTGTGCTTTGTAGGTCATTAGAAGGACATTGTAATAGTAGGTGTCATCATCACTGAATCTGATGCCCGAGGACATTATCAGCTCTTCACAATTTCAGCCTGTTATCACACAGCTGTAAATAATAGCGATGGCATGATACCAGTTTTTCTGTACCATTCCAATGTCAACATCCTGTGTTTTAATGTCACCCAATATGAATACTGATCTGATATTTTTTCATTAAAAACCTGCAACAGTAAACATGTTGGTGAATGGTTTGTTTTGGACCAAATAATCTTTTTTTTTTCTTGCCTGAACTCTCTGGTCCCTCCCAAGGTAGTGCTGGGAAGGTCTCATCAATCTCCCCTCTGCCACTGGCCATCTCATCTCTGCTGATGTTCCCTGAGAAGCAGGTTATTCCTGCTGAAAATGATATACAGACAAATTTCAAATTAGCCTAGTGTCCTCAAAGTAAGACCTATACTCCTAAATTTCATTGTACAGAATTAGCTAAAGTATAAAATGCATTGCCATTAAAGGATAGGATCACCACAGTGTAAAACATGTCTATACAAATCTGTATTGAGATAAAGGGAAAAACACAAAGAAAAAAATAAGTCTTTCAAACCGGACGAATAAATGTCCGAGTGAAATTCAACACCAGGTGAAAGTTATAGCCACCAAAGATTAAACTTTTTTTTTCAATCAATATACTTTAAACTAAATGGACCTCTACAAAATAACAAACCTCCATATAATAAATTTGTCAGTTAGCTGGTGCATTTGGACCTCACCATGTTTCTCTTGCACAAGCTGGATTTGATCTACTGCACTTGCACATGAACAGTAAAAATATATGAAGATATATTTTTACTAATGAAAGGAACAAAATAATGGAGCTATACATCACTCCCATTAGTCCATGGGCTACCATTAAAGGCTTGACCATTGTGGTCAGATACATGCTCTCTGGACTATATGATGTTTTGGAAATGTCTTTTTAGTACTAATATATGGTAAATATGCATTTCATTTCATTTTCAGTTCACTGCAGTTCATTTAAAATCACTCAGCAATCAGGCCCATGACATAACGGGTCATTAAACATTGTCAGTTTTTGCCAATTTAAGAATGATCATTAGACAAAAACTCTAATCTATACATTCCATTTCAAATGATCTGAAGTAAGTAAACAATTAACAATGCCTGTAACAAAAGATTCAAATAATGTTAAAGGTGTTGAACCTTCATGAATCTGTCCATAGCCATGAGGACATAGAGGTTCCCGGCATTGGTGGTAGGAAAAGGGCCAAGGACGGACGATGGTGACTGTCTCCATGGATGCACTAAAGCAGAGAGACTGAAACAGGGTCTTCACTGTGGTCACAACAGCACACATACAGCTCGACATCAGAGCGCCAATCCAGCCATTAAAATGTCTGCAGCAGCAACTTTCCCACATTGAAGTGCCCCACGCCACACAACTGCCTGATATCAGTACCCCACGCCACACAAATCCCTGATATCAGTACCCCACGCCACATGTCTCCGACACTAGTACCCCACGCCACACTTCTCCCTGACACGAGTGCCCCAGGCCACACGACTCCTAGATACAAGTTGTCCACCTAACACTGTCATTCACTCTGACCCTGATCTAACACACCTAACTGTCCCCCACCAATCCCAGTCCATGTTATTTCTTTGGATTTGTGAATGTGATTTTCTTTACTAATGTCCTACACTTTTTCAATAAATTAAATTACCTCTCAAAGAAACCTCTTCATACAGTTCCAAAATGTCAGATGACAAAATGTTTTGATGAGTGAAAACTGCTGATAAACAGTTAAAGCCAGTATTTGTGCTTGTATTAATATGCCAGATAATTTTTTTTTAAATCATCTTCTGAGTATGTGACACTAAGATATGTGTCAGCTGATATATAAAAAATGTAAAGACTTTTAGTAGCTTTTCAGTTCATTTAAATCATTAGTCAGGCCAATCAAATCGAACCAAGAGAGCAGCCAACACAACCTGCACTAAGATGAGCTACAGGTCTCTCCAGGTTTGTCCTCCATTAAACCTTTATTAAAACTGTTAACTGTAGTGTATTTTAAGTGTGACAGTGTATCCACTGTTTTTAGTGAAATGGGGAAGACTGTTGTCTTCCTTTATTGTGCCTGCATACACCTGTATACAGTCCTCTTTGTGAGACTGTTTTATGTGACAAAAAAACCCAAACAATCACCATCATCACCTCTGTGAGTGAGTGTGTGTGTGTGTGTTGGTGAGAGAGTGTGTGCTTCATGGGTTGAGCACCGTGGGGATGTCACTCCACATGTTGGTCATGGGTACATAGGCCATAGGCCTCTACACAAGTGATCGGCACCATCAAACCCACCCACCTACCAATGCAGAAAACAGGAGAAAGATTCATCTGGATGTTTTACTTTGGGGATGAAGTTACATCCATTACTTCATATCTGGGAACTGCAGATCCTGTTATGGTTGGTCAATTCTGCAGTCTCGACAATAGCAGACATTTTGCACATCCTCCATTGGTAAACAACCATAGCGTGTGTGATTGAGGTATGTTACTATGCATTATATACACGTACACTGGGCGTGAATGTGTGAGTAGTCGTGGCCAAAAATTTTGAGATTGACAAATGTTGGGTTTCACAAGTGTTTAGATCCTTTTGTCAGATGTTTATATGGTACAGTGAAGTACAATTATAAACATTTCATAATTTTAATTAATTTATTTTTTAACTTTTTATTGGTTTAAGCAAAGACTTAACATTTACAGTGTTGACCCTTTTTTAGGACTTCTGCAATTCACCTCGGCATGCTGGATTTCAGCTTCTGGGCAAAATCTTAACTGATGGCAACCCATTCTTGCCTAATCAGTGCTTGGAGTTGATCACAGTTTTTGTTTGTCCACCCTCTTTTTGAGGATAGACCACAGGTTCTCAGTGGGATTGAGATCTGGGGAGTTTCCTGGCCATGAACCCAAAATGTCAATTTTTTGTTCAACGAGCCACTTATCACTTTTGCCTTGTGACATGATGCTCCGTCATACTGGAAAAAGCGTTTGACAGCGAAGTATGACATCCTAAGATGGCGGCTTCGTAACTAGCAAGTTAACCAGCTATCTACCTAGCTAGCTAACTAGCTACTGAAATTATGGCTCAGGATTAATAGTTATGTAACAAACTAGCAAAGATTAATTAGCTACCATGTTTCATTCTTTGGAAAGGTGCCATTTACAGCGATATAGATGGCTCCTTATGTGGTGTTGTGTATCTTAAACGTATTGGTTTGATGGTATAAAAGATTCACTTTTGCTAGCTAATATAGCGTTAACTAGCTCGCTTATAGAACTAGCTAGCAGCAAACGTTCGCCATTAACCGAGATCACAAAACTATGTAAAACTAGGAAACACACTTTGCTCCATTCGTTGCACACAAGGTTACATTTCAAACAGTAATTTATCATCGATGCTTACTTAATACTTTTGTTTCTCTTATTGATAAAACTGGTGTAGAATTTCTGGCAGCCGCGACCCTCATGTTTGTCCAGTGAGAAACAAACCGTGGCGGTGCTCATCTCTGCACAACTGAATTATTGAAGTACCTGTTTCGCGCTGACATTTTTCGGGGACACTGCGTGCATATAACCAGATATGACTTCTTTTTCGTCTTCTGTGTCCGTTTTCTTGTTGCTCATGATTTTTCTTCAAGAGAGTGGAAATCTTCCAATTAGCTCGTCTATCTAGCCAGATATCGTTTTGTACAGGTAAACGTCTGCTGGCCCTAAATGATGGTTTTGGCTGAATGTACACGATAAAGCATAAAACTATTGGGTGTGGGGAAAAAAAAACAACCACTGTTTATGACAAGACATGGGGTGCGTAAAGCTACCACAGCACCACGAAAGAGCTTAAAGTTTCCACTTCTATAAACAGACCTCAGGCTGGAGAGAGAGAGAGACGAATTTTGAAACAGTGGTTTTATTACCAGTATTAACAGTATGTGTTCTAGGATATAGGAGGCATCCAATAAATGTGTGTGGTTTCGGTCTTGCAGTGACTCTTCAGCCAGTGAGAGTACTCACATCCAGAGGGGCTCAGACAGGTGTGTGAAGGATCAATCAGAATTCTTCTAAGCAGTGTGCAACAGTTGTGCAGTGACAAAGAGATACCAGTCCCATGCGCCTGTAAAAAATAACACCTGTCACTAAAGCCCCTGTCAGCTACACAAGTCACCAACACTGTAGTCATCAAATCATCTGTTAGGAATACACCTGCCGTTGTTTACTAACTGTTCAGCACACCTGTCAGCTTACACTGCATCGGTACATGTGTGTTTCTGTCATTGTGCTTTTTGTGTGTTGCATGTATATTTTTTCCCCACACAGGAGCTCGGACATGAGATGACTTGAGATGTAGTGACTCAGAAATGCAGACTCACCAAGCAGCAAGAGGAGGAGGAGGATAGCCTTCCTCACACCTGCAGTGTGTCTGTAGAGAGACAGAGGGAGAACATAGCAATACAGAGTACAGAGTTGTATACACAAACACAAACATGCGCATACACACTCATGCACACACATATACACATTCACATGCACACACAAACTTAACCTGCTGAGCAGAAAAACATCAAGCAGAGAGATTTCAGAGGTCAGGCTGTGCCATGCTGTTCCCAGCCACCAGTAGAGCAATGTAAAGGCACGAGCTAGCTGCTGCAGTCTAGCAGGTCTTTGTGTGCCTTGCAGCAAAGTGGCTGAGGTTCAACTTCCCTTTGGTTACTTACTTTTCTTGTTTACCTGTGCACGATCTAACTGTTCTGCACACGGGCCCACTGTTTGAGCATGGTTGCTCACCGAGTAGGCTGGCAGGGTCATCACTTAGCTGACCTGGGTTCATGCCCACCTTACAATACCTAAAGACAATATGGGGTTAAAGGAGTGTAAACACAAGACACATGTTGACAGAACAAAGAAGTTTAAAATAAAGTTAATGTTTTATACTTCTGATAAAATAATTACAATCTGAAGAAATATACATATAATGTAAAACAAGCAATTTCCCTTGTTTGTGACTTTTGTTTCTTTTGAGTATAGGGTGGTTTTATTAAGACTTTCTTGGTATGAACTCTGATCTCATGTTCAGTTGAATAATAAGTGGAGAAGAGTCAATAAAAGTATCTCACCATTTTATATGTTTGGTTTACTCCTTTGTCAGTAAGTTATTGAATGGATGATGATCATTTTGATATTATTTAAAGTTTACCAATTGATATCCCACTAAATATATATTAATACACATTCTCTGAAATTAAACCATACAGCATTCTCCTTATCTAGGTGTAAAGGAAATACTATGTGCTTCAGTGATTCACATACATTCAGCAGTATCCTGTTCCCTGGGAAAAATGTTTATGTAAGCAAAGAACTTTAAGGGAGTGAGACCGTAGATTAGATAAGCAGGAAGATCTCTCGTTTTATTGCCTGCAATCGCTTTACTGCCTGCAATTAAGAGATGACAGTCAAGCAAAAATTCTTACCAGCCGGCCTGAAAGAGATAAGCAACGCTTAAAGCTGAATGGTATATGAGCCATAGCAACAAGAGGCAGGAAGTCTGTGATTGGTCAAGGCATACAGTTAGAATTGTATATCAAGCAATGCTCTGTATGACTCGGGGCTTCTCTTGGTAGTGAGCCCCACACTCTGTGGAATCTTTCTTTTCTATTAAAACCTTTTTTACTTATTATCCACATCTGACTCCCCGTTTCATTGAATTTCCACCACACTAGGCTAAACACATAAATAAAACAAATATTAAATAATTTGTAAGTATATTTGCCCTCTCAGTGCCCATGGACCACCAGATCTACACCTTTACCTAAGATGGAAAGTAGTTAATAAAATGCCTGACTGAGTCTTGAACCTTTACAGAAAGGTTATTCCAGTGTGGGAGCTTTATTGGAAAAGGCTCTGCCGCCTGTGGTAGATTTTCTTATACTTGGTATTAGTAAAGAGCCTGCACCTTTTGATCTAAGCAGATGTGGTGGATCGTAATGCACTAGGAGTTCTCTAGGTACTGTGTGGCATAACCATTCAGTGCTTTGTAGTTCATTAGAAGTATTTTATAATCAACATGAAATTTTATTGGGAGCCAATATAAAGTAGCTAAAATAGGAGTGATGTGATCAAATTTTCTAGTTCTAGTAAGAACTCTGGCTGCTGCATTTTGAACTAGCTGAAGCTTGCTTAGGCACTTAATGGTACAGCCAGATAGTAAACCATTACAGTAGTCCAATTCAGAAGTGGTACATGCATGGACTAGTTTTGTGCATCATGTGAGGAGAGCATGTTCCTAATCTTTGACATGTTCCTGAGGTGGAGAAAGGCGGTCCTAGAAATATTATTTACATGAGCTTTGAACGAGAGACTGGGATCCATAATAACTTTAAGATCTTTAACAGAGAAGATGTGATTTGGAGATCATTGAGGTTCACTGAGTAATTAGAGAGCAAGGACCTAGCTGTCTCTGGGCCTAATAAATGCACCTCGGATTTGTCAGGATAAAGTAAGAGAAAGTACCTCAACATTCAGCGTCTGATATCTTTTTATGCATATGTCAATAATGCTAAGATGAAATAGGTCCTGTGGTTTGGCTGAGACATATAGCTGAGTATCATCTGCATAGCAGTGAAAACTAGAACAGTGTTTACGTATAATGTCACCAAGAGGTAGCATATATAAAGAAAAAAACAAAGGTTCTACATCATTGTGGGAAACCATAACTAACATTGTTATATGCTGAGAAGTCTCCATTTATGTTAACAAAATGGTAGCGACTGGCTAGATAATATTTAAATAAGGAAAGGGCTATTCCCCTAATCCCAACAACATTTTTGAGTCTACGTAGTAAAATGATGTGATCTATAGTGTCAAATAATATAAGAAAAGAGACATAACCCTGGTCAGAAGCCAACAACAGGTTATTAACTACTTTAATTAGTGCTGTCTCTGTACTATGATTAGGCCTAAACTCTGACCGAAAGGCTTAATTTATCTGATTCAGATTCAGATATGACCTTAGCTGCTGAGCTACAGTTTTTTCTAGGATCTTGGAAATAAATGAAAGGTTTAAGATTGGCCATTAGTTTGACAGCTCACATTCTTTTGATAAGTGGTCTAACTACTGATAATTTGAATGATTTAGGAACATAGCCAATGTTCAAGGAGGAGTTTATTAAATTTAGTAAAGGTTCAGTTACTTCAGGCAGGATTTCCTTAAGGAACTGTGAGGGCAGTGACTCTAGTAAGTAAGTGGAGGATTTTGAGCACGAGATCAGAGATGTAGGTTCTGGGTCTTGGATCGGTGTAAAGAATTCTAGAGTCGTTTTGGCTTGGTTGTTCTGATCTCTAAGTAGCTGCTCGATGTCATCTTAATACTATTAATGTTATCTCTAATGTGCTTACTTTTCTCCTTAAAGACATTCATGAACTCATTACTACTCTGTGATGTTGTAATCTGAGTATTGGTGTGACTTTTATTTCTAAGTAGATGTGCGATTGTACTAAAAAGAAATATAGGATTATTTTGGTTATTTTCTATTAGGGTCGAGAGATAAGCTGTTGGAGTGTTCATAAGTGCTTTTCTGTACTTGAGAAAGCTCTCCTTCCATGCAAACTGGAAGACTACAAGCTTAGTGTGGCACCATTTATGTTCTATTTTTTGAGTGTTGTACAAATTTTTGTCCATAATTCTTTTATTCTTAAGTGGAGCAACAGCAAAACTGGCCTAAGATCAGTGAAACAAGGATGAACTTGTTCTTTTGACATGCATTTGGGATGTGGTACATTAATTTGTCCACTAGAGGGGGGATGTATTACTGTAGATGTTTTAAAGGGCCATCGTGTCAATGAATGTTATCAACTTGAGTACAAAAGAGTGACCCCCAGTCATGACCTGAACTTGTCATGTGATGGTAAAACCAATAAAAGGGGGCTTATTTATTAATTTATTTATTCATTCTCTTGTTCTGTGTTCTGCCTGTCAGATGATGCAGGGTAGGCCGTGGACCCAGAAGCGATAGAGACAGGTGTACTCTGGGTGACCCCAGTTACTGTGGACCGGTAGTTCCACCAGGCAGTACACCTCACTGGGAGACTCCTGCAAACAACACATCCTACTCTAATATATCACTACATACTACAATATTATATAACATTATAACATGGACTACACACTATAATACATCACACATAATCCCTTCACAAACACACATGCACACCAAAGACAATCCTTGTCCAAACACACACATGCACACACACATGTGCTTGCACACAAACACACACTGTAATGCATTGTTCTTTACATATTTTCTGGAGGACAGAAAGAGCAGCAGTAAATGCTTTGTCAATATTTTATCATCAAAATATCCATATTTTACAGCATAATATAAAACACATAAGTATTGTACTTATACAAATACTGCACACATACCTACTCAGTTATATGTACAGCAGATATTACTTATAGTCGTGTGTGTGTGTGTGAATATGTAAAGTATATATAAATACATTAAATACACTAACACAAATAATACAGTATTAATAATATTAACACTACTAGCATTACAACAGTGCTAACATTATTGGAATAAAAAGTGATGTGTAAATATTTCCATCTTTCTGTGTTTTGGTGAGTGACTGTACAACTTTCTTACAGGAAGTTGGTAGATCTGGATGGGTTCTCCGTCTTGGTCATAAGTAAATGTTCCAAGAGGTTTTCCTTCCTCGTTTTCATGTGTCAGTTCAAGGGAAGTGCAGGAGTGTATAAGAATTAGGCTGTGTCACATTACACCCTGGAACCCCTTAAATAGGAGCAGCTCTATCACGAGATGACATTATTAATTAAAACTATTAATTAAAACTATTATTGTGCTTTCAATGGCTACATGTATTTAACATTGGTTAAAATACACTATTTTAAAAACCCACACAGCATAATGCATAAAATTAGATGCACATGCATAACAAAATCATTACAGCAGCTTCAGGCAACATTGGTGTTGTGTGTGTGTGGGTATGTGTGTGTTTTTATGACTCACATGAACGGTGAAGTCCTTTGGAGTGCTGTTTATGTGTCCAGTTGGTGACACGTTATGAGGGATGTGTTCCAAGGTAACGTGGGTAATCTGGACGGGGTAGGACAGAGCGATAACCAGGAAACTTTGGGAACCACGGACCGCCCGGCAGTTAACAGGGTAGACCTCAGGCTGGAGAGAGAGAGAGAGAGAGAGAGAGAGAGAGAGAGAGAGAGAGAGAGAGAGAGAGAGAGAGAGAGAGAGAAGAATTTTGAAACAGTAGGTTTATTATCAGTATGTGTTCTAGGACATAGGAGGCATCCAATAAACGTGTGTGGTTTCGATCCTGCAGTGACTCTTCAGCCAATGAGAGTACTCACATCCAGAGGGGCTCAGACAGGTGTGTGAAGGTGCGTGGGATCAATCAGTGTGCAACAGTTGTGCAGTGAGTAAGAGATACCAGTCCCATGCTCCTGTAAAAAATAACACACCTGTCACTAAAGCCCCTGTCAGCTACACACGTCACTAACATGCCAGTCATCAAAAAATCTGTTACCAGTACACCTGCTGTCATTTCCTAACTGCTACCAGCAGACCTGTCAGCTTACACTGCATCAGTACATGTGTGTTTCTGTCATTGTGTCTTTTGTGTGTTGAGTGCAAATTTCTTTCTCCACACGGGAGCTCGGACATGAGATGATTTGAGATGTAGTGACTCAGGAATGCAGACTCACTAAAACCCAGCAAGAGGAGGAAAAGGAGGAGAAGGAGAGCCTTCCTCACACCTGCACTGCGTCTGTGGAGAGACAGAGAGAGAACATGGCTATGCAGAGTGCAGAGTTGCATACACAAACATGCTCATATACACTCACGTACAGACACGCACATATACACGTTCACATGCACACACACGCATGTCCACACACAAATGTACCTGCTGAACAGAAAAACATCAAGCAGAGAGATTCCAGAGGTCAGACTGTACCATGCTGTTCCCATCAACAAGTAGAGCACTGCAAAGGCACGAGCTAAACAAACAAACAAACAATACATCATTCAAACAGGTGATAATGATGATGATAAGGTCTGTTTAATATGGTGAGGAGTGAGCGCTTTTCAGAACCCAAACTCTGCCTCAGCTGAAGCCTGAACAGAACCTGAGAGAAGTTAGATTCTCTGTCTAACTGTCTCTTTCTCTCTCTCTCTCTCTCTCTCTCTCACACACACACACACACACACACACAAACACACACACACACACACACACACACACTCACTGGACTGTGTGCTCTGTGGGTAGTCGCCATCCTCTGATGAGGATTTTCCTGAGGAGAAGTTTGCTGGCTCTGTGACAAGGTGGGGAGGAGATGATGCCTTTAGCTGTTCCAAAGCTGCCTGGAGGCTGGATCTCAGATGGAAAATCTGACGCTGGTGCTGAGAGTTGATACTGGGGGGACAAAATGCAAAAAGTCCTAAACATTCGCGCAATAAGTGGTTTAATGAGTGAGCTGAGATAAAGGAAGAGAAAAGGCCCTCTTACTTCTTCACTTTAACTCGCAGTGCCTGCATATTTCTTTCAAGTGTCTGCACACACAAAAACACAAATACACACACAGTCATTTCAGAGAATTATAGCTGATATTGGTGCTGTCACACCCTTATTTGCATTTTTTTACATTTTTAGTTCAAGTGCCAATTCATTACAGTAATTTACAAGTACTAAAGTAATTCTCTGGCTGGTATTGTCATCTAAGTGATACATTATTTTTTATTTCAGGATATCTTGCTTTATTCATTTGTTTTGTATTCTGTATTCTGCTGGATGATACTGTAGAGTGATTTTATTATATTGTGCACCTGACAGTCCACACCATTCATTTGAAAAATAATCCTTTGTGCTCCACTGAATTATTATGACTCTCTCCATCTCTGACTCTCATATTCTTTCTCACTCTTTTCCTCTCTCTCTCTCTCTGTCTCTCTCTCTCTTTTTCTCACCAGCATGGCCTCCATGTTTCTCGCTCTGTCCTCAGACCACTTCATCATCTCGTCCCTGATAGCTGACAACTTCACACTGAGCACATGATTCTGCAGGCAGCACCAGAGAGAGAGAGAGAGAGAGAGAGAGAGAGAGAGAGAGAGAGAGAGAGAGAGAGAGAGAGAGAGAGAGAAAGCAAGAGAGAGAAGAATGTTGAAATAGTGGATTTATTACCTGTGAGTAGTATAAAACAGTATTTGTTCTAGGACATAGGAGGCATCCAATAAACGTGTGTGGTGTCAGTCCTCCAGTGACTCTTCAACCAATGAGAGTACTCACATCCAGAGGGGCTTGGACAGGTGTGTTGAGCTGCGTGGGATCAGCTGTGGTCTTTTCTTCAGTGTCTAACATTTGAGTACTGACAAAAGGGTACCAGTACCATGCTCCTGTAAAAAATAACACACCTGTCACTAAAGCCCCTGTCAGCTACACACGTCACTAACGCTGTAGTCATCAAATCATCTGTTATGAATACACCTGCCGTCGTTTACTAACTGTTCCGGCACACCTGTCAGCTTACACTGCATCGGTACATGTGTGTTTCTGTTTTTGTGCTTTTTGTGTGCTGCATGTAAATTTTTTTCACCACACAGGAGCTCGGACATGAGATGATTTGAAATGTAGTGACTCAGAAATGCAGACTCACCAAAAAGTAGCAAGAGGAGGAAGAGGAGGAGGAGGATAGCCTTCCTCACACCTGCAGTGTGTCTGTGGAGAGACAGAGAGAGAACATAGCAATGCAGAGTACAGAGTTGTATATACAAACACAAACATGCGCATACACACTCGTGTACACACATATACACATTCACATGCACACACAAGCTTACCTGCTGAGCAGAAAAACATTAAGCGGCGAGATTTCAGAGGTCAGCCTGTGCCATGCTGTTCCCAGCCACCAGTACAGCAATACAAAGGCACGAGCTAAACAAACAAACAATACATCATTAAAACAAGTGATAATGATGCTTTTTCCACAATAACCACAAAATACAGCAGAAGGTAAACGTTTCATGAAAACATGGGGCAAGCTGATGCTACTGCAGTACTAATTTACTACTGCTTTAGCATTGTTTTAGTATAACTATAGTATAGTTTTAAAATACCTTTAGAATAGCGTTAGTGCCGCTTTAATACTGCTTTAGTAACAGTTCAATGAAGTACAATGAAGCAAATTCAATCTGACTAGGGGAGTTGGAGATGGAATTTAAGTATCTGGTGCACAAGAGGTATATGATGAGTATTAGGTATATGGTGAGTATTAAGTAAATTAATTGATGTATTGACAATCTGTTTAAAAAGTTTATTACAGTAATACTAATTTAGTATATACATGGCTATAATACATACAGACTTCCATGAATGTGTGTGTGTGTGTGTGTGTGTGTGTGTGTGTGTGTGTGTGTGTGTGTGTGTGTGTGTGTGTGTGTGTGTGTAAGAAGAAACACTGATTATAGCTTCTCATAAACTGGTTATAAACAGTTGAATATGACATCAGCACTGACCTGTAAATTCGGCCTCTGTGATGAGCTCACTGGTGTATGGGCCATGTGATTGGCTGAGGCTGCCATCATGGCTTGAGGTGTGGGAGGACTTGACCAGCCTGCGGTTGCCTGCCTTCCTCTTAAAGACCCTGCAGAGAAACAGAGACAGAAACAGAGAAAGAGGAATAGGCAGAGGCAGAGAATTAGGGAGGGTGAAAAAGAGGCTGATGTACACCAAATACACGTGCACTCCTACACACACACACACACACACACACACACACACACATACACACGTGTATGCACACACACCTGAAGGGGGTCTCTTTGTAAGAGATGGGTCGAGTAGATCCATTAGAACAGGTTCCTGCAGCGTCATCATCGTGGGGGTAGTACCCACTTGTTAGTAAACGTGCACTGCGCCTTGACATCTCTGCATGAAGAGAACATTAATTAATCAGTCAATCAATCAGTCAGTTAAAAGGATCTAATGTTTTCATTTATTCATATAGGCTTTCCAGGAATATAGGCATGAAGTTCCATCTGAACGTTACATTAATGAATAGGACATACACTAAAATGTACTTACTAAATAATTCAATTTTATTTAAATAGCATGGGAGTCAGACTCAGAATCGTCCTTTGCTGCGATTCATGAATGGCTTCTCTGCAGGCTGAATAAGCGTGGTTTTCCTAGATAAGAATCTAGTCCTGGCCTAATCCAGAACTAAACAGTAGTGCCATCTCTGAAGTGTTGAGGTAGCGGGTGGTAGTGATGGGGGAGTGGCTAATGGTGGTGGAGGGTGGGAGGTGGTAGTGCTTGTGGTGAAGGGGAGGAGCGGGTGGTGGTGGGGGCAGTTCTGGGGGTAGATGAAAGCTTTACATGCACTTAGTTTGCTACTCACGTCATTCAATTTTGGCTTCACAGGAAGGCATTCAGTCAAATAATAGAGAATCTACCGTCCACTATAGCCAACTAGCTAACACAATTACAATAAATAATAATAACAAATAATAGAGAATCTACCACCTGCTATCGCTATCTAGCTAACAAAATAAAAATAAATAATGATAACAAATAACAGAGAATCTACCGTCCGCTATAGCTAGCTAGCTAACAAAGTGACAATAAATAATAATAACAAATAACAGAGAATCTACCGCCCGCCATAGCTAGCTAGCTAACAAAGTGACAATAAATAATAATAACAAATAACGGTGAATCTACCGCCCGCTATAGCTAGCTAGCTAACAAAGTGACAATAAATAATAATAACAAATAACGGTGAATCTACCGCCCGCTATAGCTAGCTAGCTAACAAAGTGACAATAAATAATAATAACAAATAACGGTGAATCTACCGCCCGCTATAGCTAGCTAGCTAACAAAGTGCAGATAGCCAGCACAGCATTGTTCCAAAGCTTCTCCGCATCAACAACAAATAATTATCTTACTGGCCAAACCGACTTATTTTGCACAGCGAAATAGATTAATTAAAAGATGCAGCCTTTGAACAAAAGTAATGTGCGTGCAGAGGCAGATGAAAAGGCGATAGCTGTCCAGGATGGGGTTTGACAGTTGCCAAAAACTCCTCCTTTTGCGTCGCATTTGGTTGTTTCTAAATGATCAGACTGGCACATTAACGCGCTTAATCTAATAATGCTCGCTCCCTAACGGTGGAGTATAAAGGAACTGCACATGCAAATGTTTACAGAATATAAACTCATTTTTCTTTCTTGTATGGGCAGGAATATTTTGAATTTCAAAGTAACTGCATTACGACTGTTTACTTTATAGAACATTCGGTATCGGTGGTAGCCAAATTACACGTCAACATGTATTGGATTAAATATTTGTGATGAAGGATTTAAAATGTATACAATCTGAACACATTTAGTGCAGTATTTTTTAGTGCACGTACCTTTCACTGTAGCTTTCAGCTTGGTTTGTTATCGATAAAGCCACCGACAAGAATGAAGATTGTTTAGTGTTTTGGTTTAAATGCTTAGCACATATCATATTGTTGCGTGACTTAGTTTACTACGTAATAATGATCAGTTACACAAAAACTCGGTATCTCAGGCAACTTTAGAACCTTTGAGAGTGCATACAAGAATTGAATACATGAAATATACTAGGTTTTATTTCTCTTGAATAATTTCTGTTAAAATAGGATGTAACATTATGAGTGGAATTATAAACAAAACAAAAGAAAAAAACAATGTTTACACAGCCTGTTGTTGGCCTACCCGACTCGGAAGAAAGATCAGAAACACCAGTTAGAGCTATGTGGAAGAGACTATTCTTTGCACTTTCAGCAATCTTAGATGGCAAAGATTTTTATTAAGTACTCCATTACCTTAGGTTAACTTAAATTCATTTGAAATTAATCTCACAGATGTCATTTTACCTGTCGCTCATCCGTAGATAGAAAATTGCAACATTTATGCATTTATACAATAATAGTATTTTGCTATTAAAATGAAATTATGCCATCATTGTTAGTCATAGCGTTTTGTTTGAGTTTTAGATTTTGTTCTTGACCGCAGGGATTCATCTTCAGGCCAAAGGTGAAAGTACGTTTTGACTCAGTGAGTGTGCACACATGTGTCTGTCCGTGTTATTGAATGTGGCTCTGTGGGAGTCCAGGTTGTGGCGCATATTTATGTTATCGCGTCCGTGAACCAGCAGTAAACACTGAGCTACTGCTCAAACTGAAGCTGCGGTTGGGACACCTGTCCCCGACTGATCAATTTTACTAGAAAGACCCATTTGTCCAGTAAGCAGGGCATGCTAGAGAGAGAGAAGGGTAAGAGGAAGTGCAGGTTTTTCTTTTTTTTCTAACAGTGGTGGTGTTGGTGGTGGTGGGGGGTGTAGTTGGTGCACATATGAGTTAAATAGATGTTACTTATACTGTATATGAATAAAAATATGCTGTAAAAATTTTCCAGTGTGTAAAACCTTAACAATGTTGCTGAAATAAGCAAACTTCTTAAAACAGGACAGCCTGGACACTGAAGAAGGAACCACACACAAAATAAACATTAATGTGCAATTTGTTATATGATATACTGGAAGAACACTTTAAAAGCCAATACTGTGCAGTTAGAGAAGCTGACCAAGTGCAAGGAACACCTGGTTAACTGTAAAGATATTCAAGCCTGGTTAACTGTTGTCAGATATTCGCTCAGCAAACATTCCATCGGCCAAGGTTGTGCTGGAAATGACTCATTTTGTTGGCTTACATTACCTCATATGCAATCACAGCTTTATCGAATGAAAATGGAAAAAAGAAAGAAAAAAATGATGCATTTGGATAGCAAGTCCACATGTGAAGTACAGACTGCATGGATGAGTAACTCCAAACTGTTGGCACGCATTCTGCTAAAGGCAGTGCATGCAGGAAAACTGCTATTAGCACGTCCATCATTTTTGAGGTGATTAACATTGCTGTTCTAAGACAGACATCTGTTTTTGACATCTTTTACTTTTACATCCAATAAATGGGGACTGCTCCATATTCTGTGTGATTTTCACAGTTTTCACTAAACCCACTTTCTGAAACAGGCCCCTGGGTGTACATTTTTAAATCTAAATGTGCACTGACCTTTTCTGGCCAACACTGTGGATGTTTAATCACTGCGCTTAATAACAGACATGATCAGTCCAAACGCAGTCAGGTCAGTGTGTCTCTGAGTATGAACAGAAATTGTCATTCAGTTCCAGTCTGCAGCTGAAAGAGTCTGACAGTGGCGTTTACATCATATGGGACATCAGGAATAAGGAGATTGTATTCACCTTTAGGGTCACCGTAGAAGGTAAGACTTTAACCTGCCTGAGCACAGTCATGTTCAGGATACTCTCAGGTAACCTCATGTGTATATCAAATAGCAAGATTTTATTTTCTTTATGTTTCTATCTGTATGATATTTGGTTGCTTATAAGTCTGCTGTCATTTTAGGAAAGAACACAGACACCGACATGACTTTGGCTCCAGTAAAAGGTGAGTATTTATTATAATCTGCTGTTTTGTATTTTCATTAGTTTGAACTGTATACTTCAGTATTAAGACAATCAAAATATAGTGAAACTCACTGTTTTGAATAATAAATGCATTTACTGACCAGTAATATGAACCGTTCCTATTGTTTTAAGTAACTTAATAAACAGAAAATACATCACCTGTGTGTGGTCCATCTACACTAATTGTACATTGTACAGTAGAACGTCTCCTACATGAAGTTCTACTGGAGGGGATCCTGCACATCAGAGTAGACTCTTCCTCCTCCTCCCTCTTCCTCTTCTTCTTATTAGTTACATAATAATATATACATTTATATATATTTCTCAGACTCAAGGATGCTTTATGGATAGATATCAGCTTTTACAAACACACACACACACACTGATTAGGTGATAAAATAATCAATCCCACTTTTATCACTAATGCAAACAGTATTTACATATTTCCATATCAACATTTCTTTCTTAAAATGATCAAAAGTGCCTTTGTAACAACTATTGAAGGGAACATGACACCTTGGTCTGTGTAAAACAGATTAACAAATATAGAAAAGGGGCAATCATCTCTTAGGTTTCAACTTGGACACATACATTCTCTAAGTCTTGCTTTCTGGGGAGGATTAGTACCATCACCTGTGAGCTGTGTCACAGCAGGATGTTTATTTAAAAAACAAAACACCCAACTTTTTGGGTAATGTTATCAGCCAGCAATTCATTATGATGAACTTCTAATCACTGAATGTTTTACCACTGTTGTCTTACCTTTGTTTCCAAATACAGTATATTTTAATTATGATCAGACAAAGCTATAGAGGTTTTGTAAAATATTTACAGGCAGGTGTATTTTTGCACTGAAAATGTATTACATTCCATTTATATGCACTGATGGAAGAATGTCAGATTTTCTTCTTGTAGAGCCCCCTACCTCTTAACTACTGCCTTGTAGGTAAGGTGAGTTCGTTTTCATCTGCACAACTATTTATAATGATTATGAAGGCTAGGTTCTCCTGTGTACTCAGGATAATGTGTTTCTACTATTGTCCACTAGTGATTAGGCGTACTATCTAATTATTTTCTCATTTTCCCTCACACTCCAAACTTTAATAAAACAATAATAAAACATAACGGTGAGCATAAAAACAAACAATATTGAGCACGAAGATACAGAACTAAACAAGGAAAGCAACATGCAGCAAGAGTAACCAAACACAGAGAACAAATGAGATTGGACTAGAAATGCAATGATGGCAACCAAATGAGAACTGACCAGAATATAAGATCAGCTATAGAACAGCTATGTGGATTACTTTTCTGTCAATAATTAATTAGAAGTAATTTATTATCAATTAATGGTATTATTCCAATTCATGTGTCATGGACAAACATTACCCATTATGATACTAATTATATGGGTTAGCCCATATTACTTCTTAAGAATTTTATGTACTCCTGTTTAAATTAGTGTTATTATATCTGACATGTACCGCAGTCTGGTTTGTTATTATAGCTTTTTAACCATATGACATAGTCTGTACAAGGCTTTCAAGACGACATTAATCAAGAATGTTCCTTCTGTCTTGTTAGTTATTGTGAATAATGTGTTAATATCATGATTGGCGGTTTTATGAATATTAATACAGTTTCACAGCACTCCCTGCTGCCTACTTCATAATGGCTGTTGTTGGGGTAACCAAGTCTATTATGACGCCACATGGCGAGTATATATATTTTAGTGCACAGCGCAGTTTTCTGTTATAACGACTTTGATCGCGTCATGGCAGAATATCGGGTAAGTTTTCCCTACCATCCTCATGAAACCGGGAGATTAGAAATGATTGAAATTGTGCGCCGTCGGTTTTGGGGAAAGTGTAGCAGTTGTAACTACGGAGAGAATATCGAGGTCCAGAGCCGAGTAGCCTTTATTTGAATGAGCTAACTGTCCTGCCTAGCTAGCTATCAGTGGTAGGAGAAAACAATTCCCGGACTTTGTGTTTAGCAGCAACCACAGAGGTCGTCAGTTTGGGTATAAATCAAATAGCAAGATTTTATTTTCTTTATGTTTCTATCTGTGTGATTTTTGGTTGCTTATAAGTCTGCTGTCGTTTTAGGAAAGAACACAGACACCGACATGACTTTGGCTCCAGTAAAAAGTGAGTATTTATTATAATCTGCTGTTTTGTTTTCATTAGTTTGAACTATATACTTCAGTATTAAGACAATGAAAATATAGTGAAACTCACTGTTTTGAATAATAAACGCATTTACTGACCAGTAATATGAACCGTTCTTATTGTTTTAAGTAACTTAATAAACAGAAAATACATCACCTGTGTGTGGTCCATCTACACTGATTGTACATTGTACAATAGAACATCTCCTACATGAAGTTCTAGTGGAGGGGATCCTGCACATCAGAGTAGACTCTTCCTCCTCCTCCTCCTCCTCCTCCTTCTTCCTCTTCTTCTTATTAGTTACATAATAATATATACATTTATATATATTTCTCAGACTCAAGGATGCTTTACGGATAGATATCAGCTTTTACAAACACACACACACTGTTTGGGTGATAAAATAATCAATCCCACTTTTATCACTAATGCAAACAGTATTTAGATATTTCCATATCAACATTTCTTAAAATGATCAAAAGTGCCTTGTAACAACTATTGAAGGGAACATGACACCTTGGTCTGTGTAAAACAAAATATTTTTTTATGGAGTAGAAATACATTTAGAAAAGGGGCAATCATCTCTTAGGTTTCAACTTGGACACACACATTCTCTAAGTCTTGCTTTCTGGGGAGGATTAGTACCATCACCTGTGAGCTGTGTCACAGCAGGGTGTTTATTTAAAAAACAAAACACCCAACTTTTTGGGTAATGTGACCAGCCAGCAATTCATTATGATAAACTTCCAATCACTGAATGTTTTACCACTGTTGTCTTACCTTTGTTTCCAAATACAGTATATTTTAATTATGATCAGACAAAGCTATAGAGGTTTTGTAAAATATTTACAGGCAGGTGTATTTTTGCACTGAAAATGTATTACATTCCATTTATATGCACTGATGGAAGAATGTCAGATTTTCTTCTTGTAGAACCCCCTACCTCTTAACTACTGCCTTGTAGGTAAGGTGAGTTCATTTTCCTCTGCACAACTATTTATAATGATTATGAAGGCTAGGTTCTCTTGTGTACTCAGGATAATGTGTTTCTACTATTGTCCACTAGTGATTAGGTGAACTATCTAATTATTTTCTCATTTTCCCTCACACTCCAAACTTTAGTAAAACTCTCCCCTGAAAACATTAAATAGACTAGCTGTCCCATGCAATGAAATCAAAAGGGAAAGGGATTAGTAGTTTTTTCACCAATGAACTTATTTACTGCATAAACCACACATATTCTTTAGTATAAAGGCATTCGTGAGAACTCACATTTCAACAGCACTGTTCAGCACTGGCTAAGGTGGCTAACCCACTACACTACTGTTATGTAGAGCATTAACCCTGTTGTGTAACATTATTCTAAAAGCGCCATCACCAGCAGATGCAGGTGGAGAACAAGAATGTTATTATATTACAGTAACTCAACAATAAGACCAGAATAGATTCAATTCTGTAGGTACCAAATATGAACAAATGTGTGTTTTTGCATGTTTTGAGTATGTGCTGAATTTATATGTCTGTGTGTGGTACCCGTTTGTATGTGAGGCTGTTTGTGAAAGTGGTGTGTGTGTTTTCTCTCACAGGGAATCTGTTGAAGAGGTCGATGAACATCCCCTGTGAGGGGGCTTTTTCGGCGAGTCATCAAGGTGTAACGCGGGAGGGGGTGGAGAGCGAACACACGTGCGAAGTGACGACGCCATAACAAACCAAACTGATTGACTAGAATAAACAAATAATACATTTAATAATAATCAACACAGACTAACAATATAGAATAGAATGAAGAACAAACAGACTAACAGAAAAATAAGATGATAACAGGGTGATGGCGAGAAATGGGCAATGAGGGAATAAAACATTAGAGAAAGACTAACAGAACAACAATAATATAAGATAACGGTGAGCATAAAGACAGACAAACGGGAACACAGAACTAGGCTATATAAGATGAAAAAACAATATTGAGCACGAAGATACAGAACTAAACAAGGAAAGCAACATGCAGCAAGAGTAACCAAACAATGAGATCGGACTAGAAATGCAATGATAGCGACCAAACGAGAACTGACCAGAAACCATGCGAGCCACACTAAGCCAATGACCAACAAACAGGATACGTAGGGACGGGGTTTTTATAACATTACAATTAGGGACAAACTCAAAACAGCTGGAGACTAAGGGGAGGAGACAGATAACCACAGAAACTGACATAAACCCAGAAATAACTAGGTTGCCCGGGAAACGGGGAACGCTCCGGTCTGTGGACGTGACACAAGGACACGAGGCGTTTCTGAAACAGGAAGTTACTCTGGCTACGTCCACCTTACCCATGATCCTCTCCTGCATACATACACAACAATAAAATCACCTTCATCTCACCAGCCTGACCAGAACACACTCACATACATACACACACATGCACAACAACAAAACTACCAACCTCTCACCAGTCTAAACAGAACACACCATTAGTCAAAGGAGCAGTGTGTTGGTGCTATACTACACACACACACAGGAGCAGTGTGTGGATGTGTTATACTACACCTGTGTGGCAGGAGTGTGTGCTGCATCCGTTTCCTTCACCACACCCCTCAACACTTTAACCAGATAGAGTGCAGCACTGAGAGAAAGAGAGCGAGAGCGAGACACAATATGAATCACAACCATCTAAACATCTAACAAATTAACAACGTGCCTCTTGCCCCTCTACCTCTCTGCAGTAGTGTTTCCCACAACACAGCTGGTTCCTGTCACACACACACATATGCACACACACATGCGTGCACGCACGCAGATATATACACACACACAAGTACACACACATACATTGAACAACAGGGGCCATCACTTTATCACATTTGCTGTGGCTTTTATTTTGTAATTTTACTCTACAGCAAGCGTGTTGGTCTTCCACAGCACTACCACATTTAAAAACTTTGTAACAGGAAGTATTTGTGACTAATAGTAAAGCAATCTGGAGGTGAGATTAGCCAATCCATTTATTCAACACAGATTAACAGATAATTCCAATTACCATATATTGTCCTAAAATTAGCAGTACAGCATCTGTTTCATCACACCATGTAGTGTGTATAGCTTGTTTACTACCAGAGCACGCATTCATTCATTCATTGATTAATTCATACCAGAGCATTCTGCCCATGTAGAATGGGGAGAGGCGCAGAGCTACTGTTACTCTGGGACATTCGAAGAGAGACGCATAGCTACTGTTACTCTGGGATGCTCGGGGAGAGGCACATAGCTACTGTTACTCTGGGATGCTCGGGGAGAGGCGCATAGCTACTGTTACTCTGGGACGCTCAGGGAGAGGCGCATAGCTACTGTTACTCTGGGACGGTCAGGGAGAGGCGCATAGCTACTGTTACTCTGGGACGGTCAGGGAGAGGCACATAGCTACTGTTACTCTGGGACGCTTGGGAAGAGGCTCACAGCTACTGTTACTCTGGGACACTCGGGAAGAGGCGCACAGCTACTGTTACTCTGGGATGCTTGGGGAGAGGCGCACAGCTACTGTTACTCTGGGATGCTCGGGGAGAGGCGCATAGCTACTGTTACTCTGGGACGCTCGGGAAGAGACGCACAGCTACTGTTACTCTGGGACGCTCGGGAAGAGGCACACAGGTACTGCTACTCTGGGAAGCTCAGGGAGAGGCACACAGGTACTGTGTGAGAGCACTCATTTTCAGTGAGAGCACTCATTTTCAGATCATCCAACAGGTGTGTGAATTTCATTTGTCCGTACTTTCACTTGACTTTAAAGGGTTAAATAGTACATATGTGATCAGTGTTTATTATTGGTGTCATCTGTGTGTGTACCTGTGTGAAAATGAGCTCTACAAGCTCCTGTAGCAGCGTCTCCACTTGTGGTCACACAGTAATTCCGCGTGGACGTGATGTCATCAGTGTCTGACTCAAAGGACCCAGGTGATGGTTTCAGGTGGCTGAGCACGTGCTGGATCCAGTCAGCCAGAGAGGATTGTGCATAGTAGTCCTCCGAGCCATCCTCACACATGACATCCTGCCAGGCAGGCCACATGCAGAGCTCAGGAGCTTGTGTCAGTCAGCACACACGTGCAAACATAGACACTTAACAGCACAATAATGTTGTGAAGCTCTGATCCATCGCCATCTCACCAATACCATAGGAAAATGCGAAACACTCAAAAGGTCAAAGTCTTAGTGAGCAGCTGTTTCTCACCTGGTATGAGTAAAGGCACATCTGTGAAAACGCCCAGTTAGCATAACAATAAACAGTTAGCCACCCAGCTAAAAATTATTTTGGTTTGGTGCTTCTATAACAGTAATGTAATAAAAATAGCTAACTAACCATAAACTTGACATCGTGTGTGACCTGTTTAACACAACAATGTCATCTGAACAAGGTTAATTCAGATATATGCGGCTGCGGTCGTTACCTTAACTATATATAACTGTTCAGCTAATGCTAGCTAGTAATATAGTAAGCTAGTGTTAACTGCATAGATAGCTCTCATAGGATAATATTCATGAATATTAGGACAGCTACACGGTTATCTTAAGTCTAACTAACCTATAAGATACCAATATTCAGCAGAGTTCCGAATAAACGTTACTTTCAGTTTCCTGGCTACGATATTTTAGCTAGGCTGGCTAGCTTTCTTATACAGGCCAGGCGCTAACCTGGCTAAGATATTTACGATGGGATGATTAGTTAAAATTATGAGTTGTGTCTAGATATATAACCACAGCCACAGCGGTTCCTGTAGTTTGTGGCTTTAGCAGGTCCGTTAGGAATACCGCCACTTATGCGAAATTACTGTTTCATGCAACTATTTCAGACTATTATAGAGCTTCAAGTAGTGATATATAGTGAATTGAATACACATTTAACAGCATATTGCCATCCCATTACTCCAAATTTCTACTGTAAAAACAACTAAGTCATACTAAAAGTAACTACATAAGAGAGTGTATTTCACGAATTTAATGGATTAGTTGATCTGTTTATTTTATAAAGATTCAATATGTGCTATGTATTTAGTGATCCAAAGAGACATTTTACACAAGCTTGCCATCCAAATACTTCAAATTCCTACAGTAAAAACATTGCTCTCATATGTTGAATATGTTGCAAAGTGTTTTCCAAGAATATCACAGTGAATTGATAATTAGATTTTTTTTCATGTGATCTCAAAATATACTATAGTGAACTGATTAGCTATTTGCACAGTATTGCTCTATATTTTATCCACCTTCCTTATGAGTAGCTAAGAAAGTGATCTTTATAAATGTAGTGGATTTAACAGAAAAAGGGAAGGTTTGAATTTCCAAAAAAATGAAACTTTTCTGTTCTACATATGCCTTAACACACATTTTCTTTAGGTGCATTAGACCCAAGATATGATTAATTAAGATGGAGAACACATTTATTTTAGATTTTTACCTAAAAGAACAAGAAACCCCTATGGATGATCACAACACAAGACGTAGGCTCGCGCCGAAGCCTTCAGTGCAGATGTGTGACAGCACGGCGTGACGTGCACCAGATGTTATGACCATAAAATGGGGTTTACCGCACGTGGGTGTTTACCACAAGTTGGGGTTTAGCTAAAGACACACTCCTAGCTGGATAACACCTCAGCTTGTGTGGTTTTATCTGCTTTGATCCACCAGAGTGGTGAGTAGCTGATATGTTTACAAATAAACCCACCAGAGTGGTGAGCAGCTGATATGATCACTGAAATTATGTTAGCAGGCCATTTTGTGGCAGGGCTGAAATGCAGTGGCTTGAATGCAGTAATTTTTGTGATTGTTAATTTTCATGGTAAGGAATGACTTTGCAATTAATTGCAATTCATCTAATCACTCTTCACGATGTAGAATGGAAATTGCTACCATAAAAACTAAAGCAGCAACATTTGTGAAAACCAAAATGTGTGCTAGTCTCAAATGTGTGGCCACGACTGTATGCTTTATGTTGTATGCTTTCATTTGATTCACGTGCTGACAGTCTGACTCGTTACCCTTTAAAGGTATTACAAATAATATAATCTGCTGCAGATCTAATTGTTTTAAAAAATTGTATGATGCCTTAACAAGCACCTCAAGTCTGATGAACATACCACCATAACAGAACTCCAATCTTTAAAAAAAAGTAAAGACATGAAGGCTGAGGACAGTGTGGTAGCAAATCCACATCCACATCCATAACAAACATGTGCCCTGACCACCAGATCAAAGAGCCAGCTCTGTGGCACAGAAGATAGAGTAGCCATTTAACCTTGCTTATTGATGGTCTTCATTACACACCCATTAATGAGACCATATACAGACACGCACAACAAAAAAGGTGGTGGCTACAGAAAACAAGTGCAAGCACATCTAGGTCTTTTGGCTTTAAGTATCAAGTAAGTTTCAAGTATGCCTTTTACCTATCCAATCCCAGATAAATCTCAGATTGTCAGGTTTTGTGCTTCAAGTAATGCAATGTGGCAAGATTAATGACAGGATATGCGCCTGAAGTTGTATGCTTCTGGAGAATTCTGCTATTGCTATGGATACCCGTTATGTAAAGTATTGTAGTCCTTTGGAGAATACCACTGTTGCTATAGTGTAAGGTGTTGTAGTCCTCTGGTGAATACTACTGCTGCTATAGTTACTTCTGTTGCTATAATGTAAGGTGTTGTAGTCCTCTGGTGAATACTACTGCTGCTATAGTTACTTCTGTTGCTGTAATGTAAGGTGTTGTATTCCTCTGGTGAATACTACTGCTGCTATAGTTACTTCTGTTGCTGTAATGTAAGGTGTTGTAGTCCTCTGGTGAATACTGATGTTGCTATAGTTACTTCTCTTGCTATAATGTAAGGTGTTGTATTCCTCTGGGGAATACTGCTGCTGCTATAGTTACTTCTGTTGCTATAATGTAAGGTGTTGTATTCCTCTCTGTGTGTGTGTGTGTGTGCGTATACTCGGTCATTAAAATATTTTAAACTAGAAGGTTTAAAAAGTACTGACGCTACAATAGAGTTAACTGGCTAGTATAGGTAGATAACATTAGCTGCAGTACTGTGCTAGCTAGCTTAGCTACCTTTGCGGATTGTCAACTTTCATTATTAGGTTTTACACGTGTGAAGTTTACAGCGTGCACTGTTTCTGATACACGTTGGCTTGATTTTTGTGTGGTTGAATGAGCAGATAAATTGATTAAAATCTAAAGGGAAAAAACCTTGAACTGTGCAAGGTTTAGCAGGTTTAGCAAGTTGATATTGATGTGGAGATGGTACTTGTGGCATAATTATGATGTAATAAAGGGGCTGTGAAGTCACACAAGTTATCACATTAATCACGCCTTTCACCATTCCCATAGTACTCATTTGCTTTGCTGCTGCTTATTGTAATTGGCTGAGGTCTGTTCCCCAAAAACTAAAAGGCTTATCGATCTTTAGAATTCACATCAAAAGACGAGAGGCGCCAGAAGATATGGAACAGAGGAAAGGTGGCTGCACAAAGCTGCCACCAATAAGACCAAACCACAGTGCTCAGAAATCAAACAATGTTCAAGTACGTGTATACACATTTTATTTAAATGCTGAAATGAAGGAGCATGTGTTTTTGAATCTTTAAATTATATGGGATACCTTAAAAATATTTGTACTGGTGCCCCAAGAAAGAAACAAATAGAAATACATTTTTAGTACATTTAATTAAAACGTTGTTTGGCTATGATGGAAGGTTGTGTATGGTTATGTGTGCTTGTGTGTCAGTATGTAGATTCTTGTGTGAAAAATACCTTGTATACTTTGTTTAGGCTCTTGATGTGGGTGTGCACAGTCCAGAAACTAGAGGCAGCACACATTTTGCTCAACTTGTTCTACCTCCAATCAATGGTAGCCATCCACTACCATTTCAGAGAAAAAAAGGTAAAGAACTATAAAGTCTATACATTCTAGAGAAAATTACATGGCAATTCATTCCTGTTGGTTTTTAACATATGGTTTCATATGAAGAGTCATAATATATTTTTAAACTGAGCCTTCTCATCTGAACATAGCTCAATTTCAAGAGGGCAAAATCAGCTGTTGCCATCTGTTAATTAATAGAACTGGATGATTCTTTAGTATAACTCTGCCCTGTAATTTTAGGTTCAGATGAGCAGCTGCAGAAGACTGGTCTGGATGGATGTCATGACATTGAAGCTTCCAAAGAGCAGCTGGAGATGGAGAGATGTAACCTTGAAGCTGAGTATAAGGAACACCAAGCGCTTCTTCAGAGCCTCCTGTCAGAAAGGGATGAACTCTGCCAGTTGAACAGCGAGCAGCAGATGATAATAGCTGACTGGTTGGAAAGGGAAAACGTGCCAATGCCTGTGTGTACAAGGTGGAGTCGCCATGGCTACCAGGACCAGCTAAAAATTCTAGAGGACCTAAAGTTGCAGTGGCAGCGCAAATCACAGCTCTACCAGCAGCATGTTGAAGAACTCCGGCCCCGGTGCCAGGAGAAGAAGAAGCAGTGGGACTGTGAATATCAAGCCTTCATCATGATGATGCAAGAAGTAGTCGTTGCAGCTCTCGCCCGGCGGCTGGGGAAGCGGGCAGCTCTTGTTGAGGTGAAACGGCTCCTTGCAGCTGAGCAGAAGACGGAGAATAAGCTCACTGCTGCAAAAATACGGAACCTTGCGCTGCAGATGAGGGTACAAAGCCGGGAAGAATCTATTAGAGAACTGGAGGAGAGGACAAAGTGTGAAAAACTGAAATTTGAAAATGAGAATTATAAGACTATGATCTTGGAGTATGAAGAGGAGATTATTCGAATAAAGAAAGGAATTACCAGCACTAGAGAGGTATGACGTCCTATAAAACTTAGTAGATTAAGACTAATGTGGGTGCAACCTCTGTTGATTTTTTAGATAGCCATGGAACTGTCAAGTAGACTTGAAAACATAATAAGACCCATCCCATAAATCCCACCACAAAACTTGGAAATTTCGAGCCCCCATTTAAAACTGAAAATGCAATAAATTTATTGCCACGGAGTAGGATGGGAAGATGTATTGTACTGTAGAGTCTTGAATGCATAGAAAATAATCTCAGTATTGTGTACCTCCACTCTCAGTTCCAGTCACATCTCAAGGAAACGATCAACTTTGTGGAGCTGGAGATCCAGGCCAAACTAGCCAATCTGGCCAAGATAAAGGCAATGATCGGCAACAAGCGGAAAGCTCTGGCAGGGGTAATGATAGCTAAAGACAAGCTGCGTGCAGACAATCTGCGCCTGCACCAGCGCTGCAGCCTGCTGAGAAACAAGAAGCTGCTCCAGGATTTTGAGAAGGTGAAGGATGCATGCGAGGACCTGCAGAGCCAATTAGACATTCTCAAGAGGCAGCATGAAAAGCTCTCTGTCAAGTGTAGCACAGTAAAGAGCAAGCTGAAGCAGAGCAGGCCACTGCAGCATTGTGTATAACACGGTTGAACACACACGTGTACACGTATATGCACATACATGCTGTATGCTCTTTGTGCAGAGCTAAAATAAAAACAGTACACTGTTATATTTGAAATTAGTGCTGTGCCTTTTATATTTGAAAGTTGACAAAATATCTGATATATGTGTGTTTGTGTGTGTGTGTCTGTCTGTGTGTGTATATGTTACTTTCCAGGGAATAAAACTGTCTGTACATGTTTAAAAAATGTCAGAATAAGAAGTCAGTATAACTTTGGGAAGGAAGACTATGTTCCAAACACAAGTCACTCGTTGTCTTCCAGTGAATCAAATAAACACATCAGTATAATGGATTGTAATTAACATGGTTTGCCAGAATTGTACGTTTAGTATTCATCTTTGAAGAATTACATAACTTTTGCTCTCTTAGCCTTCATCTTTATTCAAGGCTTTATGACTTATCTTGGGATATGCATCAAACCTTACCAATGTACTGCTTGTCAGATTCTCTCCACCTAGTTCCACAGTTAAATTGTGCCAGATTCTGACATCGTTGTGCGATTCAACACAGCTGGCATGTACACTATTATAGCTGTAATTAAGGGAGCCATTCTAAAGGCCACAAATTACTGAAGAAAATATATCTTACATTTAAGGAGGGAGACTCAGAGCAGAGTCCTACTGAGAGAGCAGCTCCGTGACTTCTTCATCCAAAAGTTCAGTAGACAGGCGAATCCCAAAGTTACAAACATCTATGTTATGCTAATTTTTGCTGATACGACTTCAAAACCATCCCCACTCTAACCAATTTCTTTGGGTTTGCCAGTAACACTAGTTGACCATAGCATAAAGATGTTTTGTTCTGTCCTATTTGTTGATATTTCAAACTGAGTAGTAAGAAAAGGCAATACACAGTGACCAATAAGCAATAAAAAGTTAATGAAAAGCTACAGACACACTGTTAAATGGGCTGACCAAGATATGTATCACCAGAGACCTAGAGCCCTAAACACTTGCCCAAGTCATTGTTTTGACTTATCTGGTTCCTAATCAGATGATTCATACTATAGCTGGCCAATCTGACCCAGGAGTACATTTCACTGTGCATTATTTTTAAAACCATGACAAAAACAATACAGTTTTCCATCTATGTCACCAGCCCAGCACACAGCCAGTCTCATCGATGGAACTTTCATAACTCAGAAAGGACCAGCTCAATAACCCCTTGGTGCTAGATGCTATACACAGATGGTGCACTGTTTGAGCTGGACCTAGACTGGGAAATGAAAAGTAATTAGCTAGTAATAGTAAAAGCATGGACTGAGAGATTTATTGAGTCCATTCTCTCTCTCGTTCCATCTCTCTCTATCTCTCTCTCTCTGAGGCATTTTCATTATTTATTGCTGTGGTGGAAATTCAGCAAACAAGGAGTCAGATGTGGATAAGAAGATTTTATTGAGTTATTAGTTTCAAAAAATGAGCGTGCCTATTTGCTTCGCTCCCCTTTGGGTGATTTCCCTCCCCTTATATAATAGCCGTAGCGTTCGAGAGAACGAGGGAGGGTTTGCTTCTGCTGAGACCAGATAACTCCTTGGAAGGAGTGTATTTCTTCAAGGACGTTCTCTAGGGAACGTCCTGTTCTTCTAATCTTATGCTAAGCTTTCTCACGCTTTACAATGATAGAGAAAGAAACACAACAATATTTCCTCCACACTTCCCCCCTTTGATTCTTTGTCAATCATCAACATCATCTAGACTTTAATTTTCAGTGAATAGTGCCTGGAGGTCATTAAATTCCTCAGAATCCTCATCCACCCCCTTTGGCAGTTCTTGCAACAGTTGATACTGTACACGAGTAAGATTAGTCACCCAGGTGACACAACAATTCATAATACATGGCAGGAAACACAACCATCAATACGACAATGAGCACAGGAAAAAGCACCGTCATTGCCCAGTGTCCCCACGGGCCCAGGGCCGAGGTGAACCATGAGAACCATGAATTGTCTGCTGGGGACGGCTCCTGGATGTCCTGTTTCATATGTGTAATCAGGTCTGTTATATTATCATAATAATCTGGGATGTGAAAACAACATGATACATTTATCTTCTTACACACCCCACCTTCCTCGGCTAGGAGCAAATCTAAGGCCATTCTATTCTGCAGGACTACTTGGCGAATCTGGTGCAATTCTTGGTTTAGGAGTGTAAAAATCGTCTCAGTCCTATTGGCCAGAGTTAGGACTTGCCACGCTAAACCGTTAATCTTATTCAAGGCTGCAGTGGTGCCTCCTCCCAGAAATATAGACCAACCTATTGCCGATGCAGGGGTGGTCCATGGGTCGGCCAGGGTATAGCCATTGTATTTAGTGGGGTGCTGCTTGCCAGTGCCTCGTTTATGTATGGTGTGTGCATGTGCCCCACGTAGTTTGAAAATAGACACTGGCGGGGTTAGGAGTACTGGTGTGCAACATCCTGACCACTGGAACTCATAGTTCTTTCCAGTTTTCTTCCAATTACCCGCCCAGCCGGGTATTTTCATCGAGCTTATGATTTCTCTAGATAAATTATAGAGCTGTCCTGTTAGCCTATCTAGTTCACATGTAGTCTTATTGGTCATCTGGGTCGCCATGTCGTGGGTGATGGGTATGGGCGTCCATGGCACCTGAAAGGGGTGACACACTAGGCAAGACTGGTTTGGCTTGGCAGTGGTTGCCGTCACCAATGCCATTGCACAAACGATATTGCCTTTGCATCTTTCCTCTGGCAGGAGTTGTCGTCCCGCGATCGGGGCGAGAGTAGTGAGTAGGATAGTGACAAACAGAGAATTCATCATGAGTCCTCAGGTCGTTCTGGCGCCTTCTTGCAATGAGTGTGGTGTATCCACGTTGCTCGTCCGTCGGTTTTGACGGCGGTGTTAGTCGTCAGCAGCACTTGGAATGGTCCTCTCCACCTGGGCTGGTTCCACCGCTTCCTTCTGAAGTCCTTTATCAGCACCCAATCACCTGGTTGGTGGGTGTGGAGTGGAGTATCCGTCACCTCGGGAAGAACTGCCTTCACCTGCTTAGACACATGGGAGAGAGATTTGTGCAGAGACACACAGTACTGCAAAAGTGATTCATTGATCAGGTTAGTATCCCAGTCCGGCGGACCCACCCCCGTGTTGGGAGGCCGTCCAAACACTATTTCAAAAGCTGATAACCCTGTTCGTGCCTGTGGTCTGGTTCGACATTGCCACAGGACGAGGGGAAGGCATTTTACCCAATTCATGCCTGTTTCCTGCGTTACTTTAGCTAGACCTCCTTTAATGGTGCCGTTTGTCCGTTCTACTGCCCCTGCACTAGCAGGGTGATAGCTGCAGTGTTTTCTCATATCTACCCCTAGGTATTTAGTCAAAGCTTTTAGTCCTTCGTGTACGAAGGGTGTCCCATTGTCACTGGACACTCGTTGTGGTAACCCCCACCGGGGAATAATTTCTCTCAATAGCGCTTTTGCTACTGCCTCACTATCTTGTTTTCCCGTTGGGAAGGCCTCCACCCACTTACTAAACATGCACACACACACAAGCATGTATCTCTTTCCTTCAGCTGGTGTCAGTTCTACGAAATCTATTTGCCAATGTTGAAAAGGCTCACTAGGCGGCGGGTGTCCGGCGGGTGCGTGTTTGGTATGATTGTCTCCGTGTGGTGTGTTTTGTGCACATACCAAGCATCGGGAACAAAATTTTCTGGTGTGTGTGTTTATTCCTGGTGCATACCAATATTTTGTTATACTTTCCACTATCCCCCCTTTGCTCATGTGACTCCTCCCATGAGCAATCTCAATTAGTCCTTTCATGTAAGCCGTGGGGAGACAGGGTTTGTTTATCTCTGGGTGTACCCATATCCTGCCTATTTGTTTGCACCCCCCTTTTTTCCATTTCACATAATCTTGTGGAGTAGCTTGTTTTTGGATATCTTTGGTTGTTATCCTGGTTCCATTATCTATTTGTGCCATTTGTGTATGGACTGGTTGTGTGGCTGTGAGTTGAGCTACTTTGTCTGCATAAGCGTTTCCTCTCGACACAGGGTCCCCTGCTTTTGTGTGTGCTGCACATTTTATGATGGCCACTTTCTTTGGTAGTTGGATTGCTTCCAACAGTTCTGCTACTAGGCAATGGTTCTTTATCTTTGCTCCTGAGCTCGTAAGGAAGTTACGATGTCTCCAAATAGCCCCAAAGTCATGTGCCACTCCCCACGCGTACCGGGAATCGGTCCAGACGTTCACTGTCTTATCTTGTGCTAGTTTACATGCCTGTATGAGTGCAGCAAGTTCAGCTGCCTGCGCTGAGTAATTAGATGGGAGTGATTCTGCTTTCACCACTTCTGTGTGTGACACAACAGCATATGCTGCTCGATTAGTGCCTTGAGAGTCACGTTTAGCTGAACCGTCCACAAACAATTCCAGGTCCGCATTAAATATTGGTTCCTCCTTTAAATCTATTCTGGGAGATGTTGCAATTTCTAACACCTGTTGGCAGTCATGGGGCTCTCCCTCCTCCCCTGTAGGCAATAGAGTGGAGGGGTTTAGAGTTGTGCATCGTTTCACAGTAACATTTGGCATGTCTAGTAAGGCAGTGTGGTATCTAAGCCATCGCTGAGTGGACAAATGTGCCACCTTTTGATCTTGCAGTATTCTTGACACTGCATGAGGCGCATGTAGGGTAAGCTTGGCGTAGCCTACTATGTCTCTGGAAGCCACTAGTGCCTTCTCGGCTGCTGCCACAGCTCTTACACATAAAGGTAGGCCTGCTGCGACTGTATCTAATTTTCCTGAGAAGTAGGCCACCGGCCTTTGTTTGTCCCCGTGTTTCTGTGTCAATACACTTGTCATATATTGCCCTTTAACGTCTACTGTCTGTTCAAATGATTTGTTTGGGTCTGGAATGCCCAACGCTGGCATGACTTGTAACAGCTGTTTCAGTGTTGTGAAGGCCGCCTCAGCTTCCAGTGTCCATTCCGGCTGTGAGGAATTCGATCCCTTGGTCCGTATTATATTTCTGAGTGGCCCCTCATGCTCTGCATAGGATGGTATGAATGTCCTACAATAGGAACACATGCCTAAGAAGGACAGCAGTTGTTTTTTCGTCGTGGGCTTTGGTATAGTCAAAATGGCATTCACTCGGTCTTTAGTCAGCATGCGCGTTTGTTCAGTGATGTCATGTCCTAAAAAATGCACTTGCTGCTTACAAAACTGTAATTTGGATTTGGATGCCTTATGGCCTTTCCCTGCTAAATGATGTAGCAGTGCCACCGTGGCTTGTTTACACGCTTCTCGTGTTCTTCCACAAATCAAAAGATCATCAACGTATTGCAGCAAGGCTGTTCCTTCAGGGAGTTCTAAAGCCTCTAGGCTTCGATGTAAGGCGGCATTGTAAATAGTTGGTGATTCACAATGCCCCTGACACAATCTCGTGAATGTGTATGGCTTTCCTTCAAAAGTAAAAGCAAACCAAAATTGGCTATCCTTGTGCACAGCTACGCTAAAGAAAGCGTTGGCCAAATCAACTACACTGAACCACTTACTGTCTGGTGGGATCTGAGAGAGAATGGTGTGCGGGTTTGGAACTTCTGGGGCTCTAGGGTGTACTGCCGTGTTGACAGCCTGCAAATCCTGCACAAATCTCCAATCATCTCTCCCTGGCTTTTTAACTGGGAAAATTGGAGTACGTACTGGTGAGTATGGGCATGGTACGATAACTCCTGCTTGTTTTAATGATTGGAACACAGGCCTGATGCCCTCCACTGCCTCTAGTTTTAGAGGGTATTGGTGCTGGCGTGGTCTGTAATCAGATTTTGGGGTGATGTGGACAGGCTCACATCCTTTTATTAAGCCCACATCATTTTTTCCCTGTGCCCATAATCCTGCAGGAACTGTTTTCAATTCCTCTTCCTCTTCCTCTGAGAGGGTAACAGAGGCTGCCATAATTACCATATTAGGACTTACAAGCTCAACCCCCCTTTTACAATTTAGCCTATACGGGGTTGGCATTTTCCACACATCTATGCTTGGGCTGTACATGACTTTACACTGGGGTTCTTTTATCCAATCAGTTGTGCTCAACATGCGTGCTGTCCACAACCCTACTCTCTGCCAGTCTGGGTCAACATGTGCGCTAGCCAGCGACACATGAGGTGCTGCATGTGAGATTGAATATAAAGATTTCTGTTTAGCTGAGAGCTGCACCACTCCCACAGCCCACTCGCAGTCCCACGCTATAGCTGTGATAATCCAACTGTCACTGCCCCCCCAAGTCAAATTTCTGTTCAAAATCAACATCAGATCCCTCATGGACCTTCATTGTACAGTGAATAGAGTCACTTTGTTTAACTGTCAGCTCACCAGGTAGCGTGTTAGTAACTTCAGTCATAAAATGTGTTAGTACTTCCCCAGCAGTGCACTGCAATTCATACACGTACAAAGGGACTCCTGCCTCTAGCTGGACTCCCTGTGTAGGTGTTTCCCACATAACAAATAACCCCTCTGGTTTGCTGCTAATTGTGCACCCAAGTTTACACATTAAATCTCTAGCTAACAAATTAATTGGACAGGTTTCTGACACCAAAAAGCTGTGTTTGAATTGGCTGTTTCCTAAACTACATTGGAGAGGCTCGGACATCACAATCCGTTCACAATCACCTCGGGGAGGCCTCTTGACCCCTTACTAATCTGCTGTAATAGTTGGTAATTTAAATTTGTTACTTCCCTTTTGTCGTCTTCTCTCAGTGGTCCGTCGCCGTCCTGCCTCTCCACCGCCCGTCAGTCTAGCTTGACTTCCTTAATTGTAGGATCAAAATTACCGAAATCTTCTTCGTTCTCCCCCTCAGGACAGTCTTTTGCAAAGTGTACAAACTTCCCACAATTGTAGCACTCTTTCCCTTCAAGTCCCTTTCCTCAGCCTCTTCCTCTCCCTCGTCCGCGTCCACGACCTCTTCCTCTGTCCCCTACTGTCTGGAGCATGGTCAGCATCGCCTGATGAGTGGTGTCGGCGCGCTGGCGCTCCCGTTTAGCGTCCTTCTTACCCAGGATGGTTTCATGATGCTTGGCGTGTTCTTCAATAGTCGACAAAGGGGCTCTACTGTAGCCGATGCAGTTTTTTCTGATAAGGTCGCTAATGTCCTTTCTCATGTTCATAAGGAAGCTGTTTCTCAGATGAGCTTCCCATGCCCTCACTTCTCCGGGGCCCACTGCACGTTGTGCTGGCGCGTCAATTCCACAATGGTCAGTGTGGACGCGTGTCAAGCGGACGAGGAAATCTGCGACGGGCTCATCGTCTCTTTGCTTGCATGCTGCTATCACATCAGTGTTAACAGTTGTTGGGTATGCTGCTTCCACTCTTTCGATGAGTCCTCTTATCTCTCTGTATGCGCTGTTTAGGTCAGGTTGGCCTTGGGGCGGTGCATTCCACTCAGGCAGATGGAGACAGATATCTCCATTCACCCAGTTTCTGACAATGCGGTTATACTGCAGTCCGAGTCGAATCATCAGCAACCGTCTCAATTCAGCCTGAGTTGTTCTGCAGGACTGCACGAATGCCATCAGTTCTTGTCCGAAGCGTCGTCCGCCGGTGTCACCTGGCTTGCTCAGTCCGTCGGCCGCTTTCATGATGTCGTCTGCAGTCCAGTGACGGTGGATTATCACTCCCTCAGGTCCAGATACCTCCACCATCGGGAACTGCGGGGCATAGCCTCTGTCAGGCCCTGCGGATGGCTTTATAGTGGCGTGACTTCAAGTGTGATGAGCCACTGGTGAGGTTATTGCCTCCAGTTGCCGTCTTGGTTCGTCATATGGAGACGGCTTTGATGTTAGCGATGAAGTCCCTGGTTCGGGATAAGGAGGTGGGTTTCCTGATGCTTGTGGTTGTTGAATCAGCTGGGGGCTCTCGGCGGGGCGGCATCGAGGTCAGGATCAGCTAAGGAAACACACTGAGACACTTCATTATTACCTTTTCTATGCCCTACCTGCTGCTTCCCTCCACCCATTTTTTGTTTTATTTTATTTTTTTTTTTGTGGGTAAGGGCGATAAACAAATAAAATAAACAAACAAATAAACCCAAATATGATAGAAACAAACAAATAAACTCTTTTCTCTTTCTCCCTTTTTTTTTATGAGGGTAAAGGGCGTACTAATATTTTTATTTAAAATTTTCCCTTTTTTTTTTTTTTTTTCCTTCTGTTAATCACGTCTCCGACGTTGCTTTAATTTAGTTCTGCTCCAGCAATCCGTGCTGGTTCACTGAGTCCACTCCTTTCCCTGCGGGCTGTTCTGTCGGCCCGGGCCTATTTCTTACACTAGTACGTCTACTCAGTGTGCCTATTCTCTTAGGCTGGCGGAGTCCCAGACTCCGGAGTCCTCTTGACCCTATTTTTAAGCCCTAGTATCTCATATACTATGCTACTTTACAGACCCACCCCAGGGTAGACTCAGGCAGATCACTATGTCACTTTCTTCTAGGATTGAATTACTGAACTTCACCACTTACTTTCTGTTCGTTAGATCAGGCGGAGCACACCACCGGAGTCTAGCAGGACGTCACTCCCTGGTTAGGTACTTTCCCGTATTCTTGTGGGTTTCCCTCTTTCTCCAGCTCAGTTTTCTCTCTGAGGAGCGTCCTCGAAGTTCAGTCACCGCTGCTCCGCGTGTTGCCTCTTGCTGATCCTGCCGACTACGCCAATTTCTGTTGTGGAATTTTGAACAAACAGCAAGTCAGACGTGATTAAGAGAGTAATTTAATAAGAAAAAGAATAAAATAAATGTTTGGCTCTCCTCAGGTAGGGAGCCCCGAGTATACAAAACCGTGGCTAGTTATACTACTCCTGTGCTGTCTTTAACCAATCATCTTTTCTTAAGCAGCTCTTCTTTCCTTTGTTGCTGTGGCTATAAGCCAATCAGCTCTCGGCTTGGTTTTTTCCACAAACCAACCCAAACTGACTCCAAACAGTTTGGGTTGTGTGTCAAGTTGACCTTGTTGTTAACAGTTCCTGATACATGTTCAACTTAATCAGCAACAGGCGGATACAAATGTGCAAACAGCATTATTAATTTACGAGCAAAAGGATCAGTGTGATTTTATATGAATCACATAATACATAGTTTCGTAACATTTTCCATCACAACTCTCTGTCCAAGTTTTTCTTTGGTTTAGAGCATAAACATGGTCAGAGCAGATGGATACATGCCTTGAAGTCTGGTACTGTACTCTCAGATCCTGTGGAGATTCGTAGAAGAGCAGCACAGTTCTAAACTAGGCTGTATACCAGTGACTATAGATCATACCAAGAGATGGAAAATATTGACTTAGATGGTTCTCCTCAGGTAGAAGAAGAGGCTGGAGAGAGAGAGAGAGAGAGAGAGAGAGAGAGAGAGAGAAAGAAAGAGAGAGAGAGAGAGAGAGAGAGAGAGAGAGAGATGACCCAGACTCCAGATGGAAAGAGAGAGAGAGAGAGAGAAAGAGAGAGAGGCAACCCAGACTCCAGATGGAAAGAGAGAGGCGACCCAGACTCCAGATGGAAAGAGAGAGAGAGATGACCCAGACTCCAGATGGAAAGAGAGAGAGAGAGAGAGAGAGAGAGAGAGAGAAATAGAGGGAGAAGGAGAAAGAGGGTGAGCCGCTTGGGGACCCAAAGTCCAGATGTAAAGAGAGAGAGAGAGAGAGTGAGAAAGTGAGAGAAAGAGAGAGAGAGAGAGAGAGAGAAACGAGAGGGAGGGCCGTACGGGACTACGGATGTAGGGAGAGAGAGGGAGGGGACCAGGACTCCAGATGGAGAAGTGGAGACTCTCTCCCTCCATTCAGAGTCTGTCACAGTGTGGCCCTCCCCCTCTCTCTCTCTCTCTCTCTCTCTCTCTCTCTCTCTCTCTCTCTCTCCCTCTCTCTCTCTCTCTCTCTCGCTCTCTCTCCCTCCATCAGGAGTCTGGGTCCCAGTGTGCATCTCCCTCTCTCTTGCCAAAGCTTTGATAAAGACATTAACACTAACAACAGATGACAACAACAATATAATCGCTTACAATATTAGTAACAACAATAATAATAATAGAACTACAACACACCCAATACCAATACCAATAATAATACCAATAATAATAATAATACCAATAATAATAATAATAATAACACCAATACCAATAATAATACCAATAATAATAACAATAACAATACCAATAATAATAACAACAACAACAATAATAATAATAATATCAATAATAATATCGATAATAATAATAATAATAACTAAAATAATAATAATAATAATAATAATAATACCAATAGTAATACCAATAATAATAATAATACCAATAATAATAATAATAACAATAATAATAATAATAATAATGTCTCTGTGTCTCTGGTATGTGACTTGGTCACTCACTGTCCCTCAGACTGTGGCAGGAGTGAACGTACAGCGCTGCCAGTGTGCTGAACTCTTTATGTTCACCAACAACATACGGCAGCTTCTCCTCATCAGGGAGATTTTTAAACTCAGGG
>NC_137497.1:24473720-24511220 GCF_041902795.1 Electrophorus electricus | reverse complement strand
TTCTGTCTCTCTCTCTCTCTCTCTCACACACAGATAATAGTTCTGTCTCTCTCTCTCTCTCTCTCACACACAGATAATAGTTCTGTCTCTCTCTCTCTCTCGGATAATAGTTCTGTCTCTCTCTCTTTCTCTCTCACACACAGATAATAGTTCTGTCTCTCTCTCTCTCTCTCACACACACAGATAATAGTTGTCTCTCTCTCTCTCTCTCTCACATGGATAATAGTTCTGTCTCTCTCTCTCTCTCACACACACACAGATAATAGTTGTCTCTCTCTCTCTCTCTCACACGGATAATAGTTCTCTCTCTCTCTCACACACAGATAATAGTTCTGTCTCTCTCTCTCTCTCTCTCACACACAGATAATAGTTCTGTCTCTCTCTCTCTCTCACACACAGATAATAGTTCTGTCTCTCTCTCTCTCACACACACACAGATAATAGTTCTGTCTCTCTCTCTCTCTCTCTCTCTCTCTCACACAGATAATAGTTCTGTCTCTCTGTCACACAAAGATAATAGTTCTGTCTCTCTCTCACACGGATAATAGTTCTGTCTCTGTCTCTCACACGGATAATAGTTCTGTCTCTCTCTCTCTCTCTCTCTGTCACACACAGATAATAGTTCTGTCGCTCTCTCTCTCTCACACACACACACAGAGATAATAGTTCTGTCTCTCTCTCTCTCTCTGTCACACACAGATAATAGTTCTGTCTGTCTCTCTCTGTCTCACACACAAATAATAGGTCTGTCTCTCTCTCTCTCTCTCTCTCTCTCTCTCACAAACAGATAATAGTTCTGTCGCTCTCTCTATTTCTGTCTCTCACACACATAATAGTTCTGTCTCTCTCTCTCTCTCTCTCTCACACACACACAGATAATAGTACTGTCTCTCTCTCTCTCTCTCACACAGATAATAGTTCTGTCTCTCTATCACACGGATAATAGTTCTGTCCCTCTCTCTCTCACACACAGATAATAGTTCTGTCTCTCTCTCTCACACACACAGATAATAGTTCTGTCTCTCTCTCTCTCTCTCTCTCACACACAGATAATAGTTCTGTCTCTCTCTCTCTCTCGGATAATAGTTCTGTCTCTCTCTCTTTCTCTCTCACACACAGATAATAGTTCTCTCTCTCTCACACACACAGATAATAGTTGTCTCTCTCTCTCTCTCTCACATGGATAATAGTTCTGTCTCTCTCTCTCTCTCTCTCTCACACACACACAGATAATAGTACTGTCTCTCTCTCTCTCTCTCTCTTTCTCTCTCTCTCTCTCTCGGGCTCACACAGATAATAGTTCTGTCTCTCTCTCTCTCTCGGGCTCACACAGATAATAGTTCTGTCTCTCTCTCTCTCTCTCTCTCTCTCTCTCTCTCACACGGATAATAGTTCTGTCTCTCTCTCTCTCTCTCTCTCTCTCTCTCACACACACAGATAATAGTTCTGTCTGTCTCTCTCTCTCTCTCACACACAGAGATAATAGTTCTGTCGCTCTCTCTCTCTGTCTTACACACAAATAATAGTTCTGTCTCTCTCTCTCTCTCTCTCTCCCTCACAAACAGATAATAGTTCTGTCGCTCTCTCTATTTCTGTCTCTCACACACATAATAGTTCTGTCTCTCTCTCTCTCACACGGATAATAGTTCTGTCTCTCTCTCTCACACACACAGACAGATAATAGTTCTGTCTCTCTCTCTCTCTCTCTCTCGGATAATAGTTCTGTCTCTCTCTCTCTCTCGCACACACACAGATAATAGTTCTGTCTCTCTCTCTCTCACACACACACAGATAATAGTTCTCTCTCTCTCTCTCTCACACACACACAGATGATAGTTCTGTCTCTCTCTCTCGCTCGGATAATAGTTCTGTCTCTCTCTCTTTCTCTCTCACACACAGATAATAGTTCTCTCTCTCTCTCTCTCACACACAGATAATAGTTCTGTCTCTCTCTCTCTCTCTCTCTCTCTCTCTCACATGGATAATAGTTCTGTCTCTCTTTCTCTCTCTCTCAGACACATAATAGTTCTGTCTCTCTCTCTCTCTCGGATAATAGTTCTGTCTCTCTCTCTTTCTCCCTCACACACAGATAATAGTTCTCTCTCTCTCTCTCTCTCTCTCTTTCTCTCTCTCTCGGGCTCACACAGATAATAGTTCTGTCTCTCTCTCTCTCTCTCTCTCTCTCTCTCTCGGGCTCACACAGATAATAGTTCTGTCTCTCTCTCTCTCTCGGGCTCACACAGATAATAGTTTTGTCTCTCTCTCTCTCTCTCGGGATCACACAGATAATAGTTCTGTCTCTCTCTCTCTCTCTCTCTCTCTCTCTCTCTCGGGCTCACACAGATAATAGTTCTGTCTCTCTCTCTCTCCGATAATAGTTCTGTCTCTCTCTCTCTCTCACACACACACAGATAATATTTCTGTCTCTCTCTCTGTCTCACACACAGATAATAGTTCTGTCTCTCTCTCTCTCTCACACACATAATAGTTCTGTCTCTCTCTCTCACACACACAGATAATAGTTCTGTCTCTCTCTCTCTCTCTCTCTCTCTCTCACAGATAATAGTTCTGTCTCTCTATCACACGGATAATAATTCTGTCTCTCTCTATATATCTCTGTCTCTCTCACACACACACACAGATAATAGTTCTGTCTCTCTCTCGCTCTCTCTCTCACACGGATAATAGTTCTGTCTCTCTCTCTCTCTCTCCCTCACACAGATAATAGTTCTGTCTCTCTCTCTCTCTCACACACACACACACACACACAGATAATAGTTCTGTCTCTCTCTCTCTGTCTCACACACAGATAATAGTTCTGTCTTTCTCTCTGTCTCTCTCTCTCTCTCTCACACATACAGATAATAGTTCTCTCTCTCTCTCACGGATAATAGTTTTCTCTCTCTCTCACAAACACACAGATAATAGTTCTGTCTCTCTCTCACACGGATAATAGTTCTGTCTCTCTCTCTCTCACACACAGATAATAGTTCTGTCTCTCTCTCTCTCACACACAGATAATAGTTCTGTCTCTCTCTCTCACACACACACAGATAATAGTTCTGTCTCTCTCTCTCTCTCTGTCTCACACGGATAATAGTTCTGTCTCTCTCTCTCTCTCTCTCTCACACACACACACACAGATAATAGTTCTCTCTCTCTCTCACATGGATAATAGTTCTGTCTCTCTCTCTCACACGGATAATAGCACTGTCTCTCTCTCTCTGTCTCTCTCACACACACAGATAATAGTTCTGTCTCTCTCACACACACACAGATAATAGTTCTCTCTCTCACGGATAATAGTTCTGTCTCTCTCTCTCTCTCTCTCTCTCTCTCTCTCTCACACAGATAATAGTTCTGTCTCTCTCTCTCTCTCTCTCACACGGATAATAGTTCTGTCTCTCTCTCTCTCTCACACAGATAATAGTTCTGTCACTCTCTCTCTCACACACACACACACACACACAGATAATAGTTCTGTCTCTCTCTCTCTCTCTCTCGGGCTCACACAGATATAGTTCTGTCTCTCTCTCTCTCTCTCTCTCACACAGATAATAGTTCTGTCTCTCTCTCTCACACAAAGATAATAGTTCTGTCTCTCTCTCTCACACAAAGATAATAGTTCTGTCTCTCTCTCTCTATCTCTCTCTCTCTCACACGGATAATAGTTCTGTCTCTCTCTCTCACACGGATAATAGTTCTGTCTCTCTCTCTCTCTCTCTCTCTCTCTCTCTCACACACACACAGATAATAGTTCTGTCTCTCTCTCTCTCTCTCACACGGATATTTGTTCTGTCTCTCTCTCTCACACACACAGATAATAGTTCTGTCTGTCTCTCTCTCTCTCTCACACACAGAGATAATAGTTCGTTCGCGCTCTCACTCTGTCTCACACACAGATAATAGTTCTGTCGCTCTCTCTCTCTCTCACAAACAGATAACAGTTCTGTCGCTCTCTCTATTTCTGTCTCTCACACACATAATAGTTCTGTGTCTCTCTCTCTCACACACACAGATAATAGTTCTGTCTCTCTCTCACACACACACACACACACACAGATAATAGTTCTGTCTCTCTCTCTCACACACACACAGATAATAGTTCTGTCTCTCTCTCTCTCTCTCTCACACACACACAGATAATAGTTCTGTCTCTCTTTCTCTCTCACACACAGATAATAGTTCTCTCTCTCTCTCTCTCTCTCTCTCTCTCTCACACAGATAATAGTTCTGTCTCTCTCTCTCACACACAGATAATAGTTCTCTCTCTCTCTCTCAGTCTCACACAGATAATAGTTCTCTCTCTCTCTCTCTCTCTGTCTCACACAGATAATAGTTGTCTCTCTCTCTCTCTCACGGATAATAGTTCTGTCTCTCTCTCTCTCTCTCTCACACACAGATAATAGTTGTCTCTCTCTCTCTCTCTCACACGGATAATAGTACTGTCTCTCTCTCTCTCTCACACACAGATAATAGTTGTCTCTCTCACGGATAATAGTTCTGTCTCTCTCTCTCTCTCTCTCTCTCTCTCACACACAGATAATAGTTCTGTCTCTCTCTCTCTCTCTCTCTCTCTCACACACAGATAATAGTTGTCTCTCTCTCTCTCTCTCTCACACGGATAATAGTACTGTCTCTCTCTCTCTCTCTCTCACACACAGATAATAGTTCTGTCTCTCTCTCTCACGGATAATAGTTCTGTCTCTCTCTCTCTCTCTCTCTCTCTCCCACACACACAGATAATAGTTCTGTCTCTCTCACACACACACAGATAATAGTTCTGTCTCTCTATCACACAGATAATAGTTCTGGCTCTCTCTCTCTCTCACACAGATAATAGTTCTGTCTCTCTCTCTCACACACACACACACAGATAATAGTTCTGTCTCTCTCTCTCACACACACACACAGATAATAGTTCTGTCTCTCTCTCTCTCTCTCTCTCTCTCTCTCTGTCTCTCTCTCTCACACACAGATAATAGTTCTGTCTCTCTCTCTTTCTCTCTCACACACAGATAATAGTTCTCTCTCTCACACACACAGATAATAGTTGTCTCTCTCTCTCTCTCTCACATGGATAATAGTTCTGTCTATCTCTCTCTCTCTCTCTCTCTCACACACACACAGATAATAGCACTGTCTCTCTCTCTCTCTCTCTCCCTTTCTCTCTCTCTTTCTCTCTCTCGGGCTCACACAGATAATAGTTCTGTCTCTCTCTCTCTCTCTCTCTCTCTCTCTCTGTCTCTCTCTCGGGCTCACACAGATAATAGTTCTGTCTCTCTCTCTCGGGCTCACACAGATAATAGTTCTCTCTCTCTCTCTCTCTCTCTCTCACACACAGATAATAGTTCTGTCTCTCTCACACACACACAGATAATAGTTCTGTCTCTCTCTCTCTCACAAACACACAGATAATAGTTCTGTCTCTCTCTCTCACACAAAGATAATAGTTCTGTCTCTCTCTCTGTCTCTCTCTCTCTCTCTCTCTCTCTCTCTCTCTCTCTCTCTCTCGGGCTCACACAGATAATAGTTCTGTCTCTCTCTCTCTCGGGCTCACACAGATAATAGTTCTGTCTCTCTCTCTCTCTCTCTCTCTCTCTCGGGCTCACACAGATAATAGTTCTGTCTCTCTCTCTCTCTCGGGCTCACACAGATAATAGTTCTGTCTCTCTCTCTCTCTCTCTCTCTCTCTGGCTCACACAGATAATAGTTCTGTCTCTCTCTCTCTCCGATAATAGTTCTGTCTCTCTCTCTCTCTCACACACACACACAGATAATATTTCTGTCTCTCTCTCTGTCTCACACACAGATAATAGTTCTGTCTCTCTCTCTCTCTCTCTCTCACACGGATAATAGTTCTGTCTCTCTCTCTCACATGGATAATAGTTCTGTCTCTCTCTCTCTCACACGGATAATAGTTCTGTCTCCCTCTCTCTCTCTCTCACACAGATAATAGTTGTCTCTCTCTCTCTCACAGATAATAGTTCTGTCTCTCTCTCTCTCTCTCTCTCTCTCTCTCACAGACAGATAATAGTTCTCTCTCTCTCTCTCACACAGATAATAGTTCTGTCTCTCTCTCTCTCTCTGTCTCACACACAGATAATAGTTCTGTCTCTCTCACACACACACAGATAATAGTTCTGTCTCTCTCTCTCTCTCTCACACGGATAATAGTTCTGTCTCTCTCTCTCACATGGATAATAGTTCTGTCTCTCTCTCTCTCTCTCTCACACGGATAATAGTACTGTCTCTCTCTCTCTCTCTCTCTCTCACACAGATAATAGTTGTCTCTCTCTCTCTCACGGATAATAGTTCTGTCTCTCTCTCTCTCTCTCTCTCTCTCTCACAGACAGATAATAGTTCTCTCTCTCTCTCTCACACAGATAATAGTTCTGTCTCTCTCTCTCTCTCACATGGATAATAGTTCTGTCTCTCTCTCTCTCTCTCTCTCTGTCTCACACACAGATAATAGTTCTGTCTCTCTCACACACACACAGATAATAGTTCTGTCTCTCTCTCTCTCTCTCTCTCTCACACGGATAATAGTTCTCTCTCTCTCTCACAAACACACAGATAATAGTTCTGTCTCTCTCTCTCTCTCTCACACAGATAATAGTTCTCTCTCTCTCTCTCTCTCACACAAAGATAATAGTTCTGTCTCTCTCTCTCACACGGATAATAGTTCTGTCTCTCTCGCTCTCTGTCTCTCTCTCTCACACACGGATAATAGTTCTGTCGCGCTCTCTCTCTGTCTCACACACAGATAATAGTTCTGTCGCTCTCTCTCTCACACACACACAGAGATAATAGTTCTGTCTCTCTCTCTCTCTCTGTCTCACAGATAATAGTTCTGTCTCTCTCTTTCTCTCTGTCTCACAGATAATAGTTCTGTCGCTCTCTCTCTCTGTCTCACACACAGATAATAGTTCTGTCGCTCTCTCTCTCTCTCTCTCTCTCTCTCTCTCTCTCTCTGGCTCACACAGATAATAGTTCTGTCTCTCTCTCTCTCCGATAATAGTTCTGTCTCTCTCTCTCTCTCACACACACAGATAATATTTCTGTCTCTCTCTCTGTCTCACACACAGATAATAGTTCTGTCTCTCTCTCTCTCTCTCTCACGGATAATAGTTCTGTCTCTCTCTCACATGGATAATAGTTCTGTCTCTCTCTCTCTCTCACATGGATAATAGTTCTGTCTCCCTCTCTCTCTCACACGGATAATAGTACTGTCTCTCTCTCTCTCTCTCTCTCTCTCTCTCTCACAGATAATAGTTCTGTCTCTCTCTCTCTCTCTCACATACAGATAATAGTTCTCTCTCTCTCTCTCACACAGATAATAGTTCTGTCTCTCTCTCTCTCTCTGTCTCACACACAGATAATAGTTCTGTCTCTCTCACACACACAGATAATAGTTCTGTCTCTCTCTCTCTCTCTCACACGGATAATAGTTCTGTCTCTCTCTCTCTCGGGCTCACACAGATAATAGTTCTGTCTCTCTCTCTCTCGGGCTCACACAGATAATAGTTCTGTCTCTCTCTCTCTCTCTCTCTCTCTCTCTCTCTCTCTCTCTCTCTCTCGGGCTCAAACAGATAATAGTTCTGTCTCTCTCTCTCTCCGATAATTGTTCTGTCTCTCTCTCTCTCTCACACACACACAGATAATATTTCTGTCTCTCTCTCTGTCTCACACACAGATAATAGTTGTCTCTCTCTCTCTCACAGATAATAGTTCTGTCTCTCTCTCTCTCTCTCTCTCTCTCTCTCACATACAGATAATAGTTCTCTCTCTCTCTCACAGATAATAGTTCTGTCTCTCTCTCTCTCTCACATGGATAATAGTTCTGTCTCTCTCTCTCTCTCTGTCTCACACACAGATAATAGTTCTGTCTCTCTCACACACACACAGATAATAGTTCTGTCTCTCTCTCTCTCTCTCGGGCTCACACAGATAATAGTTCTGTCTCTCTCTCTCTCTCTCGGGCTCACACAGATAATAGTTCTGTCTCTCTCTCTCTCCGATAATTGTTCTGTCTCTCTCTCTCTCTCACACACACACAGATAATATTTCTGTCTCTCTCTCTGTCTCACACACGGATAATAGTTCTGTCTCTCTCTCTCACATGGATAATAGTTCTGTCTCTCTCTCTCTCTCTCACACGGATAATAGTACTGTCTCTCTCCCTCTCTCTCTCTCTCTCACAGATAATAGTTGTCTCTCTCTCTCTCACGGATAATAGTTCTGTCTCTCTCTCTCTCTCTCTCTCTCTCACAGACAGATAATAGTTCTCTCTCTCTCTCTCACACAGATAATAGTTCTGTCTCTCTCTCTCTCTCACATGGATAATAGTTCTGTCTCTCTCTCTCTCTCTCTCTCTCTCTGTCTCACACACAGATAATAGTTCTGTCTCACACACACACAGATAATAGTTCTGTCTCTCTCTCTCTCTCTCTCTCACACGGATAATAGTTCTCTCTCTCTCTCTCTCTCACAAACACACAGATAATAGTTCTCTCTCTCTCTCTCACACAAAGATAATAGTTCTGTCTCTCTCTCTCTCTCTCTCACACACACGGATAATAGTTCTGTCGCGCTCTCTCTCTGTCTCACACACAGATAATAGTTCTATCGCTCTCTCTCTCACACACACAGAGATAATAGTTCTGTCTCTCTCTCTCTCTGTCTCACAGATAATAGTTCTGTCTCTCTCTCTCTCTCTCTCTGTCTCACAGATAATAGTTCTGTCTCTCTCTCTCTCTCACACACAGAGAAAATAGTTCTGTCGCTCTCTCTCTCTGTCTCACACACAGATAATAGTTCTGTCGCTCTCTCTCTGTCTCACACACAAATAATAGTTCTGTCTCTCTCTCTCTATCTCTCTCTCAAACAGCTAATAGTTCTGTCGCTCTCTCTATTTGTCTCTCACACATAATAGTTCTGTATCTCTCTCTCTGTCTCTCACACACAATAGTTCTGTCTCTCTCTCTCTCTCTCACACACACAGATAATAGGTCTGTCTCTCTCTCTCTCTCTCTCTCTCTCTCTCTCACACAGATAATAGTTCTGTCTCTCTATCACACGGATAATAGTTCTGTCTCTCTCTCTCTCTCACACAGATAATAGTTCTGTCTCTCTCTCTGTGACACAAACAGATAATAGTTCTGTCTCTCTCTCTCTCACACACACAGATAATAGTTCTGTCTCTCTCTCTCTCTCACACACAATAGTTCTCTCTCTCACACACAGATAATAGTTGTCTCTCTCTCTCTCACACAGATAATAGTTCTGTCTCTCTCTCTGTCTCACAAACAGATAATAGTTCTGTCTCTCTCTCTCTCTCTCTCTCTCTCACATGGATAAGAGTTCTGTCTCTCTCTCTCTCTCACACACACACAGATAATAGTACTGTCTCTCTCTCTCTCTCTCTCTTTCTCTCTCTCTCTCGCTCTCTCTCTCTCGGGCTCACACAGATAATAGTTCTGTCTCTCTCTCTCTCTCTCTCTCTCTCTCTCTCTCTCGGGCTCACACAGATAATAGTTCTGTCTCTCTCTCTCTCTCGGGCTCACACAGATAATAGTTCTGTCTCTCTCTCTCTCTCTCTCTCTCTCTCGAGCTCACACAGATAATAGTTCTGTCTCTCTCTCTCTCCGATAATAGTTTTGTCTCTCTCTCTCTCACACACACACAGATAATATTTCTGTCTCTCTCTCTGTCTCACACACAGATAATAGTTCTGTCTCTCTCTATCTCTCTCTCTCTCTCACATGGATAATAGTTCTGTCTCTCTCTCTCACACGGATAATTGTTCTGTCTCTCTCTCTCTCTCTCTCTCTCTCTCTCTCACACAGAGATAATAGTTCTGTCGCGCTCTCTCTCTGTCTCACACAGATAATAGTTCTGTCGCTCTCTCTCTCTCTCTCTCTCTCTCTCTCACAAACAGATAATAGTTCTGTCGCGCTCTCTCTCTGTCTCACACACAAATAATAGTTCTGTCTCTCTCTCTCTATCTCTCTCTCAAACAGATAATAGTTCTGTCGCTCTCTCTATTTGTCTCTCACACATAATAGTTCTGTATCTCTCTCTCTGTCTCTCACACACATAATAGTTCTGTCTCTCTCTCTCTCTCTCACAGATAATAGTTCTGTCTCTCTCTCTCTGACAAACAGATAATAGTTCTGTCTCTCTCTCTCACACAAATAATAGTTCTGTCTCTCTCTCTCTCTCTCACACACACACAGATAATAGTTCTGTCTCTCTCTCTCACACGGATAATAGTTCTCTCTCTCTCTCTCTCTCTCTCTCTCTCACACACACAGATAATAGTTATGTCTCTCTCTCTCTCTGTCTCACAGATAATAGTTCTGTCTCTCTCTCTCTCTCACACACAGAGAAAATAGTTCTGTCGCTCTCTCTCTCTCTGTCTCACACACAGATAATAGTTCTGTCGCTCTCTCTCTGTCTCACACAAATAATAGTTCTGTCTCTCTCTCTCTCTCTCTCAAACAGATAATAGTTCTGTCGCTCTCTCTCTCTCTCTCTCACACACACACAGATAATAGTACTGTCTCTCTCTCTCTCTCTCTCTCTTTCGCTCTCTCTCTCTCGGGCTCACACAGATAATAGTTCTGTCTCTCTCTCTCTCTCTCTCTCTCTCTCTCGGGCTCACACAGATAATAGTTCTGTCTCTCTCTCTCTCGGGCTCACACAGATAATAGTTCTGTCTCTCTCTCTCTCTCTCTCTCTCTCTCTCTCTCTCGGGCTCACACAGATAATAGTTCTGTCTCTCTCTCTCTCTCTCGGGCTCACACAGATAATAGTTCTGTCTCTCTCTCTCTCTCTCTCTCTCTCTCTCGGGCTCACACAGATAATAGTTCTGTCTCTCTCTCTCTCCGATAATAGTTCTGTCTCTCTCTCTCTCTCACAAACAGATAATAGTTCTGTCGCTCTCTCTATTTCTGTCTCTCACACATAATAGTTCTGTCTCTCTCTCTCTCTCGGGCTCACACAGATAATAGTTCTGTCTCTCTCTCTCTCTCTCTCTCTCTCTCTCTCTCTCTCTCGGGCTCACACAGATAATAGTTCTGTCTCTCTCTCTCTCCGATAATAGTTTTGTCTCTCTCTCTCTCACACACACACAGATAATATTTCTGTCTCTCTCTCTGTCTCACACACAGATAATAGTTCTGTCTCTCTCTCTCTCTCTCTCTCTCTCACATGGATAATAGTTCTGTCTCTCTCTCACACGGATAATTGTTCTGTCTCTCTCTCTCTCTCTCTCTCTCACACACACAGATAATAGTTCTGTCTGTCTCTCTCTCTCTCACACACAGAGATAATAGTTCTGTCGCGCTCTCTCTCTGTCTCACACACAGATAATAGTTCTGTCGCTCTCTCTCTCTCTCTCACAAACAGATAATAGTTCTGTCGCTCTTTCTATTTCTGTCTCTCACACATAATAGTTCTGTCGCTCTCTCTATTTCTCTCTCACACACAATAGTTCTGTCTCTCTCTCTCTCTCTCACACACAGATAATAGTTGTCTCTCTCTCTCTCTCTCTCACATGGATAATAGTTCTGTCTCTCTCTCTCTCTCTCTCTCTCTCACACACACACAGAATAGTACTGTCTCTCTCTCTCTCTCTTTCTCTCTCTCTCTCTCTCGCTCTCTCTGGCTCACACAGATAATAGTTATGTCTCTCTCTCTCTCTCTCTCTCTCGGGCTCACACAGATAATAGTTCTGTCTCTCTCTCTCTCTCGGGCTCACACAGATAATAGTTCTGTCTCTCTCTCTCTCTCTCTCTCTCTCTCGGGCTCACACAGATAATAGTTCTGTCTCTCTCTCTCTCGGGCTCACACAGATAATAGTTCTGTCTCTCTCTCTCTCTCTCTCTCTCTCTCTCTCGGGCTCACACAGATAATAGTTCTGTCTCTCTCTCTCTCTCTCACACACACACAGATAATATTTCTGTCTCTCTCTCTGTATCACACACAGATAATAGTTCTGCCTCTCTCTCTCTCTCTCTCTCACACGGATAATAGTTCTGTCTCTCTCTCTCTCTCTCACACGGATAATAGTACTGTCTCTCTCTCTCTCACACAGATAATAGTTGTCTCTCTCTCTCTCACGGATAATAGTTCTGTCTCTCTCTCTCTCTCTCTCTCTCACACAGATAATAGTTCTGTCTCTCTCTCTCTCTCTCTCTCACATGGATAATAGTTCTGTCTCTCTCTCTCTCTCTCTCTCTCTCTCTCACACACACACAGATAATAGTTCTGCCTCTCTCTCTCTCTCTCTCTCTCACACGGATAATAGTTCTGTCTCTCTCTCTCTCTCTCACACGGATAATAGTACTGTCTCTCTCTCTCTCACACAGATAATAGTTGTCTCTCTCTCTCTCACGGATAATAGTTCTGTCTCTCTCTCTCTCTCTCTCTCTCACACAGATAATAGTTCTGTCTCTCTCTCTCTCTCTCTCACATGGATAATAGTTCTGTCTCTCTCTCTCTCTCTCTCTCTCTCTGTCTCACACACAGATAATAGTTCTGTCTCTCTCACACACACACAGATAATAGTTCTGTCTCTCTCTCTCTCTCTCTCTCTCACACACACACAGATAATAGTTCTGTCTCTCTCTCTCACACACACACAGATAATAGTTCTGTTTCTCTCTCTCACACGGATAATAGTTCTGTCTCTCTCTCTCTCTCTCTCTCTCACACACACGGATAATAGTTCTGTCTCTCTCTCTCTCTCTCTCTCTCTCTCTCTCACACACACAGATAATAGTACTGTCTCTCTCTCTCTCTCTTTGTCTCTCGCTCTCTCTCTCTCGGGCTCACACAGATAATAGTTCTGTCTCTCTCTCTCTCTCTCTCTCTCTCGGGCTCACACAGATAATAGTTCTGTCTCTCTCGGGCTCACACAGATAATAGTTCTGTCTCTCTCTCTCTCTCTCTCTCTCTCTCTCGGGCTCACACAGATAATAGTTCTGTCTCTCTCGGGCTCACACAGATAATAGTTCTGTCTCTCTCTCTCTCTCTCTCTCTCTCTCTCTCTCTCTCTCTCTCTCTCTCTCTCGGGCTCACACAGATAATAGTTCTGTCTCTCTCTCTCTCTCGGGCTCACACAGATAATAGTTCTGTCTCTCTCTCTCCGATAATAGTTCTGTCTCTCTCTCTCTCTCACACACACAGATAATATTTCTGTCTCTCTCTCTGTCTCACACACAGATAATAGTTCTGTCTCTCTCTCTCTCTCACACGGATAATAGTACTGTCTCTCTCTCTCTCTCTCTCTCACACAGATAATAGTTGTCTCTCTCTCTCTCACGGATAATAGTTCTGTCTCTCTCTCTCTCTCTCTCTCTCACACAGATAATAGTTCTGTCTCTCTCTCTCTCTCTCACATGGATAATAGTTCTGTCTCTCTCTCTCTCTCTCTCTCTCTGTCTCACACACAGATAATAGTTCTGTCTCTCTCACACACACACAGATAATAGTTCTGTCTCTCTCTCTCACACGGATAATAGTTCTGTCTCTCTCTCTCTCTCTCTCACACACAGATAATAGTTCTGTCGCTCTCTCTCTCACACACACACAGAGATAATAGTTCTGTCTCTCTCTCTGTCTCACAGATAATAGTTCTGTCTCTCTCTCTCTCTCTCTGTCTCACAGATAATAGTTCTGTCGCTCTCTCTCTCTGTCTCACACACAGATAATAGTTCTGTCGCTCTCTCTCTCTCTCTCTCTCTCTGGCTCACACAGATAATAGTTCTGTATCTCTCTCTCTCCGATAATAGTTCTGTCTCTCTCTCTCTCTCACACACACACAGATAATATTTCTGTCTCTCTCTCTCTCACACGGATAATAGTTCTGTCTCTCTCTCTCTCTCTCTCTCACACGGATAATAGTTCTGTCTCTCTCTCTCACATGGATAATAGTTCTGTCTCTCTCTCTCTCTCTCACACGGATAATAGTACTGTCTCTCTCTCTCTCTCTCTCTCACACAGATAATAGTTGTCTCTCTCTCTCACAGATAATAGTTCTGTCTCTCTCTCTCTCTCTCTCTCTCACATACAGATAATAGTTCTCTCTCTCACACAGATAATAGTTCTGTCTCTCTCTCTCTCTCTCTCTCTCTCTCTCTCTCTCTCTCTCACATACAGATAATAGTTCTCTCTCTCTCTCTCTCTCTCTCACATGGATAATAGTTCTGTCTCTCTCTCTCTCTCTGTCTCACACACAGATAATAGTTCTGTCTCTCTCACACACACACAGATAATAGTTCTGTCTCTCTCTCTCTCGGGCTCACACAGATAATAGTTCTGTCTCTCTCTCTCTCTCTCTCTCTCTCTCTCTCTCGGGCTCAAACAGATAATAGTTCTGTCTCTCTCTCTCTCCGATAATTGTTCTGTCTCTCTCTCTCTCTCACACACACACAGATAATATTTCTGTCTCTCTCTCTGTCTCACACACAGATAATAGTTCTGTCTCTCTCTCTCTCTCTCTCTCACAGACAGATAATAGTTCTCTCTCTCTCTCACACAGATAATAGTTCTGTCTCTCTCTCTCTCACATGGATTATAGTTCTGTCTCTCTCTCTCTCTCTCTCTCTCTCTCTCTCTGTCTCACACACAGATAATAGTTCTGTCTCTCACACACACACAGATAATAGTTCTGTCTCTCTCTCTCTCTCTCTCACACGGATAATAGTTCTCTCTCTCTCTCTCACAAACACAGATAATAGTTCTGTCTCTCTCTCTCTCTCTCACACAGATAATAGTTCTCTCTCTCTCTCTCACACAAAGATAATAGTTCTGTCTCTCTCTCTCTCTCTCTCTCTCACACACACGGATAATAGTTCTGTCGCGCTCTCTCTCTGTCTCACACACAGATAATAGTTCTGTCGCTCTCTCTCTCACACACACACAGAGATAATAGTTCTGTCTCTCTCTCTCTCTCTGTCTCACAGATAATAGTTCTGTCTCTCTCTCTCTCTGTCTCACAGATAATAGTTCTGTCTCTCTCTCTCTCTCACACAGAGAAAATAGTTCTGTCGCTCTCTCTATTTGTCTCTCACACATAATAGTTCTGTATCTCTCTCTCTGTCTCTCACACACATAATAGTTCTGTCTCTCTCTCTCTCTCACACACACAGATAATAGTTCTGTCTCTCTCTCTCTCTCACACAGATAATAGTTCTGTCTCTCTCTCTCTGACAAACAGATAATAGTTCTGTCTCTCTCTCTCACACAAAGATAATAGTTCTGTCTCTCTCTCTCTCTCTCACACACACAGATAATAGTTCTGTCTCTCTCTCACACGGATAATAGTTCTCTCTCTCTCTCTCTCACACACACGGATAATAGTTCTGTCTCTCTCTCTCTCTCTCTCTCTCTCACACAGATAATAGTTATGTCGCGCTCTCTCTCTCTGTCTCACAGATAATAGTTCTGTCTCTCTCTCTCTCTCACACACAGAGAAAATAGTTCTGTCGCTCTCTCTCTCTCTGTCTCACACACAGATAATAGTTCTGTCGCTCTCTCTCTGTCTCACACACAAATAATAGTTCTGTCTCTCTCTCTCTCTCTCTCTCAAACAGATAATAGTTCTGTCGCTCTCTCTCTCTCTCACACACACACAGATAATAGTACTGTCTCTCTCTCTCTCTTTCTCTCTCTCTCTCGCTCTCTCTCTCTCGGGCTCACACAGATAATAGTTCTGTCTCTCTCTCTCTCTCGGGCTCACACAGATAATAGTTCTGTCTCTCTCTCTCTCTCTCTCTCTCTCTCGGGCTCACACAGATAATAGTTCTGTCTCTCTCTCTCTCTCTCGGGCTCACACAGATAATAGTTCTGTCTCTCTCTCTCTCCGATAATAGTTCTGTCTCTCTCTCTCTCTCACACACACACAGATAATATTTCTGTCGCTCTCTCTCTCTCTCTCTCTCTCTCTCGGGCTCACACAGATAATAGTTCTGTCTCTCTCTCTCTCTCTCTCTCTCTCTCTCTCTCTCTCTCTCTCTCTCTCTCTCTCTCGGGCTCACACAGATAATAGTTCTGTCTCTCTCTCTCCGATAATAGTTCTGTCTCTCTCTCTCTCTCACACACACACAGATAATATTTCTGTCGCTCTCTCTCTCTCTCTCTCTCTCTCTCTCTCTCTCACAAACAGATAATAGTTCTGTCGCTCTTTCTATTTCTGTCTCTCACACATAATAGTGCTGTCTCTCTCTCTCTCTCTCTCACAAAAAGATAATAGTTCTGTCGCTCTCTCTATTTCTGTCTCTCACACACATAATAGTTCTGTCTCTCTCTCTCTCTCTCTGACACAGATAATAGTTCTGTCTCTCTATCACACGGATAATAGTTCTGTCTCTCTCTCTCTCTCTCTCTCACACACAGATAATAGTTCTGTCTCTCTCTCTCACACACACACACAATAGTTCTGTCTCTCTCTCTCTCTCGGATAATAGTTCTGTCTCTCTCTCTCACACACACACAGATAATAGTTCTGTCTCTCTCTCTTTCTCTCTCACACACAGATAATAGTTCTCTCTCTCTCTCACACACAGATAATAGTTGTCTCTCTCTCTCTCACATGGATAATAGTTCTGTCTCTCTCTCTCGGATAATAGTTCTGTCTCTCTCTCTTTCTCTCTCACACACAGATAATAGTTCTCTCTCTCTCTCTCTCTCTCTTTCTCTCTCTCTTGGGCTCACACAGATAATAGTTCTGTCTCTCTCTCTCTCTCTCTCTCGGGCTCACACAGATAATAGTTCTGTCTCTCTCTCTCTCTCTCGGGCTCACACAGATAATAGTTCTGTCTCTCTCTCTCTCTCTCTCTCTCTCTCTCTCGGGCTCACACAGATAATAGTTCTGTCTCTCTCTCTCTCTCTCTGATAATAGTTCTGTCTCTCTCTCTCTCACACACAGATAATATTTCTGTCTCTCTCTCTCTCTCTCTCACACAGATAATAGTTCTGTCTCTCTCTCTCTGACACAAACAGATAATAGTTCTGTCTCTCTCTCACACACACACAGATAATAGTTCTGTCTCTCTCTCTCTCTCACACACAGATAATAGTTCTCTCTCTCACACACACAGATAATAGTTGTCTCTCTCTCTCTCTCTCTCTCTCTCACATGGATAATAGTTCTGTCTCTCTCTCTCTCACACACACACAGATAATAGTACTGTCTGTCTCTCTCTCTCTCTCTCTCTCTCTCTCTCTCTCGGGCTCACACAGATAATAGTTCTGTCTCTCTCTCTCTCTCGGGCTCACACAGATAATAGTTCTGTCTCTCTCTCTCTCTCTCTCTCTCTCTCTCTCTCTCTCTCTCGGGCTCACACAGATAATAGTTCTGTCTCTCTCTCTCTCTGATAATAGTTTTGTCTCTCTCTCTCTCACACACACACAGATAATATTTCTGTCTCTCTCTCTGTCTCACACACAGATAATAGTTCTGTCTCTTTCTCTCTCTCTCACATGGATAATAGTTCTGTCTCTCTCTCTCACACGGATAATTGTTCTGTCTCTCTCTCTCTCTCTCTCTCACACACACAGATAATAGTTCTGTCGCGCTCTCTCTCTGTCTCACACACAGATAATAGTTCTGTCGCTCTCTCTCTCTCTCTCTCTCTCACAAACAGATAATAGTTCTGTCGCTCTTTCTATTTCTGTCTCTCACACATAATAGTTCTGTCTCTCTCTCTCTCACAAAAAGATAATAGTTCTGTCGCTCTCTCTTTCTCTCTCACACACAATAGTTCTGTCTCTCTCTCTCTCTCTCACACAGATAATAGTTGTCTCTCTCTCTCTCTCTCTCTCTCTCACATGGATAATAGTTCTGTCTCTCTCTCTCTCTCTCTCTCTCTCTCTCACACACACACAGATAATAGTACTGTCTCTCTCTCTCTCTCTCTCTCTTTCTCTCTCTCTCTCTCGCTCTCTCTGGCTCACACAGATAATAGTTATGTCTCTCTCTCTCTCTCTCTCTCTCTCTCGGGCTCACACAGATAATAGTTCTGTCTCTCTCTCTCTCTCGGGCTCACACAGATAATAGTTCTGTCTCTCTCTCTCTCTCTCTCTCTCTCTCTCTCTCTCTCTCTCGGGCTCACACAGATAATACTTCTGTCTCTCTCTCTCTCTCTCACACACACAGATAATATTTCTGTCTCTCTCTCTCTCACACACAGATAATAGTTCTGTCTCTCTCTCTCTCTCTCTCACACGGATAATAGTTCTGTCTCTCTCTCTCTCTCTCACACGGATAATAGTACTGTCTCTCTCTCTCTCTCTCTCTCACACAGATAATAGTTGTCTCTCTCTCTCTCACGGATAATAGTTCTGTCTCTCTCTCTCTCTCTCTCTCTCACACAGATAATAGTTCTGTCTCTCTCTCTCTCACATGGATAATAGTTCTGTCTCTCTCTCTCTCTCTCTCTGTCTCACACACAGATAATAGTTCTGTCTCACACACACACAGATAATAGTTCTGTCTCTCTCTCTCTCTCTCTCACACGGATAATAGTTCTGTCTCTCTCTCTCTCTCTCACACGGATAATAGTACTGTCTCTCTCTCTCTCTCTCTCTCTCACACAGATAATAGTTGTCTCTCTCTCTCTCACGGATAATAGTTCTGTCTCTCTCTCTCTCTCTCTCTCTCACACAGATAATAGTTCTGTCTCTCTCTCTCTCACATGGATAATAGTTCTGTCTCTCTCTCTCTCTCTCTCTGTCTCACACACAGATAATAGTTCTGTCTCACACACACACAGATAATAGTTCTATCTCTCTCTCTCTCACACGGATAATAGTTCTCTCTCTCTCTCTCTCTCACAAACACACAGATAATAGTTCTGTCTCTCTCTCTCTCTCTCTCACACACACACAGATAATAGTTCTGTCTCTCTCTCTCACACACACACAGATAATAGTTCTGTCTCTCTCTCTCACACGGATAATAGTTCTGTCTCTCTCTCTCACACACACGGATAATAGTTCTGTCTCTTTCTCTCTCTCTCTCTCTCTTTCTCTCTCTCTCTCGCGCTCACACAGATAATAGTTCTGTCTATCTCTCTCTCTCTCTCTCTCTCTCTCTCTCTCTCTCTCGGGCTCACACAGATAATAGTTCTCTCTCTCTCTCTCTCGGGCTCACACAGATAATAGTTCTGTCTCTCTCTCTCTCACTCTCTCTCTCTCGGGCTCACACAGATAATAGTTCTGTCTCTCTCTCTCTCTCGGGCTCACACAGATAATAGTTCTGTCTCTCTCTCTCTCTCGGGCTCACACAGATAATAGTTCTGTCTCTCTCTCTCTCCGATAATAGTTCTGTCTCTCTCTCTCTCACACACACACAGATAATATTTCTGTCTCTCTCTCTCTCTCACACACAGATAATAGTTCTGTCTCTCTCTCTCTCTCTCTCTCTCTCTCTCACACGGATAATAATTCTGTCTCTCTCTCTCTCTCTCACACGGATAATAGTACTGTCTCTCTCTCTCTCTCACACAAATAAAAGTTCTGTCTCTCTCTCTCTCTCTCACATGGATAATAGTTCTGTCTCTCTCTCTCTCTCTCTCTGTCTCACACACAGATAATAGTTCTGTCTCTCTCACACACACACAGATAATAGTTCTGTCTCTCTCTCTCTCTCTCTCTCTCTCTCTCTCTCTCTCACACGGATAATAGTTCTCTCTCTCTCTCTCTCACAAACACACAGATAATAGTTCTGTCTCTCTCTCTCTCTCTCTCACACAAAGCTAATAGTTCTGTCTCTCTCTCTCTCTCTCTCTCTCTCTCACACACACACAGATAATAGTTCTGTCTCTCTCTCTCACACACACACAGATAATAGTTCTGTCTCTCTCTCTCACACAGATAATAGTTCTGTCTCTCTCTCTCACACGGATAATAGTTCTGTCTCTCTCTCTCCCATGGATAATAGTTCTGTCTCTCTCTCTCTCTCTCACACGGATAATAGTACTGTCTCTCTCTCTCTCTCTCTCTCTCACACAGATAATAGTTGTCTCTCTCTCTCTCACAGATAATAGTTCTGTGTCTCTCTCTCTCTCTCTCTCTCTCTCACAGACAGATAATAGTTCTCTCTCTCTCTCTCTCTCACATGGATAATAGTTCTGTCTCTCTCTCTCTCTCTGTCTCACACACAGATAATAGTTCTGTCTCTCTCTCTCTCGGGCTCACACAGATAATAGTTCTGTCTCTCTCTCTCTCTCTCGGGCTCACACAGATAATAGTTCTGTCTCTCTCTCTCTCTCTCTCTCTCTCTCTCTCTCTCTCTCGGGCTCAAACAGATAATAGTTCTGTCTCTCTCTCTCTCTCCGATAATTGTTCTGTCTCTCTCTCTCTCTCTCTCACACACACACAGATAATATTTCTGTCTCTCTCTCTGTCTCACACACAGATAATAGTTCTGTCTCTCTCTCTCTCTCTCTCTCTCTCACAAGGATAATAGTTCTGTCTCTCTCTCTCACATGGATAATAGTTCTGTCTCTCTCTCTCTCTCTCACACGGATAATAGTACTGTCTCTCTCTCTCTCTCTCTCTCTCTCACACAGATAATAGTTGTCTCTCTCTCTCTCTCACGGATAATAGTTCTGTCTCTCTCTCTCACAGACAGATAATAGTTCTCTCTCTCTCTCTCTCTCTCACACAGATAATAGTTCTCTCTCTCTCTCTCTCACATGGATAATAGTTGTCTCTCTCTCTCTCTCTCTCTCTCTCTCTGTCTCACACACAGATAATAGTTCTGTCTCTCTCACACACACAGATAATAGTTCTGTCTCTCTCTCTCTCTCACACACACAGATAATAGTTGTCTCTCTCTCTCTCTCTCTCACATGGATAATAGTACTGTCTCTCTCTCTCTCTCTCTTTCTCTCTCTCTCTCTCGCTCTCTCTGGCTCACACAGATAATAGTTATGTCTCTCTCTCTCTCTCTCTCTCTCTCGGGCTCACACAGATAATAGTTCTGTCTCTCTCTCTCTCTCGGGCTCACACAGATAATAGTTCTGTCTCTCTCTCTCTCTCTCTCTCTCTCTCTCGGGCTCACACAGATAATAGTTCTGTCTCTCTCTCTCTCTCGGGCTCACACAGATAATAGTTCTGTCTCTCTCTCTCTCCGATAATAGTTCTGTCTCTCTCTCTCTCTCTCACACACACACAGATAATATTTCTGTCTCTCTCTCTGTCTCACACACAGATAATAGTTCTGTCTCTCTCTCTCTCTCTCTCTCTCTCTCTGGCTCACACAGATAATAGTTCTGTCTCTCTCTCTCTCCGATAATAGTTCTGTCTCTCTCTCTCTCTCACACACACACAGATAATATTTCTGTCTCTCTCTCTCTCTCACACAAAGATAATAGTTCTGTCGCGCTCTCTCTCTGTCTCACACACAGATAATAGTTCTGTCGCTCTCTCTCTCACACACACACAGAGATAATAGTTCTGTCTCTCTCTCTCTCTGTCTCACAGATAATAGTTCTGTCTCTCTCTCTCTCTCTCTGTCTCACAGATAATAGTTCTGTCTCTCTCTCTCTCTCACACACAGAGAAAATAGTTCTGTCGCTCTCTCTCTCTGTCTCACACACAGATAATAGTTCTGTCGCTCTCTCTCTGTCTCACACACAAATAATAGTTCTGTCTCTCTCTCTATCTCTCTCTCAAACAGATAATAGTTCTGTCGCTCTCTCTATTTGTCTCTCACACATAATAGTTCTGTATCTCTCTCTCTGTCTCACACACATAATAGTTCTGTCTCTCTCTCTCTCACACACACAGATAATAGGTCTGTCTCTCTCTCTCTCTCTCTCTCTCTCTCACACAGATAATAGTTCTGTCTCTCTATCACACGGATAATAGTTCTGTCTCTCTCTCTCTCTCACACAGATAATAGTTCTGTCTCTCTCTCTGTGACACAAACAGATAATAGTTCTGTCTCTCTCTCTCTCACACACATAATAGTTCTCTCTCTCACACACACAGATAATAGTTGTCTCTCTCTCTCTCACACAGATAATAGTCCTGTCTCTCTCTCTGTCTCACACACAGATAATAGTTCTGTCTCTCTCTCTCTCTCTCTCTCTCACATGGATAAGAGTTCTGTCTCTCTCTCTCTCACACACACACAGATAATAGTACTGTCTCTCTCTCTCTCTCTCTCTCTCTTTCTCTCTCTCGGGCTCACACAGATAATAGTTCTGTCTCTCTCTCTCTCTCTCTCTCTCTCTCTCTCTCTCTCTCGGGCTCACACAGATAATAGTTCTGTCTCTCTCTCTCTCTCGGGCTCACACAGATAATAGTTCTGTCTCTCTCTCTCTCTCTCTCTCTCTCGGGCTCACACAGATAATAGTTCTGTCTCTCTCTCTCTCCGATAATAGTTTTGTCTCTCTCTCTCTCACACACACACAGATAATATTTCTGTCTCTCTCTCTGTCTCACACACAGATAATAGTTCTGTCTCTGTCTCTCTCTCTCTCTCTCTCTCTCACATGGATAATAGTTGTCTCTCTCTCTCACACGGATAATTGTTCTGTCTCTCTCTCTCTCTCTCTCTCTCTCTCTCACACACACAGATAATAGTTCTGTCTGTCTCTCTCTCTCTCACACACAGAGATAATAGTTCTGTCGCGCTCTCTCTCTGTCTCACACACAGAATAGTTCTGTCGCGCTCTCTCTCTCTCTCTCTCTCTCACAAACAGATAATAGTTCTGTCGCGCTCTCTCTCTGTCTCACACACAAATAATAGTTCTGTCTCTCTCTCTCTATCTCTCTCTCAAACAGATAATAGTTCTGTCGCTCTCTCTATTTGTCTCTCACACATAATAGTTCTGTATCTCTCTCTCTGTCTCTCACACACATAATAGTTCTGTCTCTCTCTCTCTCTCACACAGATAATAGTTCTGTCTCTCTATAACACGGATAATAGTTCTGTCTCTCTCTCTCTCTCTCTCACACAGATAATAGTTCTGTCTCTCTCTCTCTGACAAACAGATAATAGTTCTGTCTCTCTCTCTCACACAAATAATAGTTCTGTCTCTCTCTCTCACATGGATAATAGTTCTGTCTCTCTCTCTCTCTCTCTCTCTCTCACACACACAGATAATAGTTCTGTCGCTCTCTCTCTCTCTCTCTCTCTCACAAACAGATAATAGTTCTGTCGCTCTTTCTATTTCTGTCTCTCACACATAATAGTTCTGTCTCTCTCTCTCTCACAAAAAGATAATAGTTCTGTCGCTCTCTCTTTCTCTCTCACACACAATAGTTCTGTCTCTCTCTCTCTCTCACACAGATAATAGTTGTCTCTCTCTCTCTCTCTCTCTCTCTCACATGGATAATAGTTCTGTCTCTCTCTCTCTCTCTCTCTCTCTCTCTCTCTCTCTCTCTCTCTCTCTCTCACACAGATAATAGTACTGTCTCTCTCTCTCTCTCTCTCTTTCTCTCTCTCTCTCTCGCTCTCTCTGGCTCACACAGATAATAGTTATGTCTCTCTCTCTCTCTCTCTCTCTCTCTCGGGCTCACACAGATAATAGTTCTGTCTCTCTCTCTCTCTCGGGCTCACACAGATAATAGTTCTGTCTCTCTCTCTCTCTCGGGCTCACACAGATAATAGTTCTGTCTCTCTCTCTCTCTCTCTCTCTCTCTCTCTCTCTCTCTCTCTCTCTCTCGGGCTCACACAGATAATACTTCTGTCTCTCTCTCTCTCTCTCACACACACAGATAATATTTCTGTCTCTCTCTCTGTCTCACACACAGATAATAGTTCTGTCTCTCTCTCTCACACGGATAATAGTTCTGTCTCTCTCTCTCACACGGATAATAGTTCTGTCTCTCTCTCTCTCTCTCACACGGATAATAGTACTGTCTCTCTCTCTCACACAGATAATAGTTGTCTCTCTCTCTCTCACGGATAATAGTTCTGTCTCTCTCTCTCTCTCTCTCACACAGATAATAGTTCTGTCTCTCTCTCTCTCTCTCTCTGTCTCACACACAGATAATAGTTCTGTCTCTCTCACACACACACAGATAATAGTTCTGTCTCTCTCTCTCTCACACGGATAATAGTTCTCTCTCTCTCTCTCTCACAAACACACAGATAATAGTTCTGTCTCTCTCTCTCTCTCTCTCTCTCACACACACACACACACACACAGATAATAGTTCTGTCTCTCTCTCACACACACACACAGATAATAGTTCTGTCTCTCTCTCTCACACGGATAATAGTTCTGTCTCTCTCTCTCTCTCACACACACGGATAATAGTTCTGTCTCTCTCTCTCTCTCTCTCTCTCTCTCTCTCTCACACACACAGATAATAGTACTGTCTCTCTCTCTCTCTCTCTTTCTCTCTCTCTCTCGGGCTCACACAGATAATAGTTCTGTCTATCTCTCTCTCTCTCTCTCTCTCTCTCTCTCTCTCGGGCTCACACAGATAATAGTTCTGTCTCTCTCTCTCTCTCGGGCTCACACAGATAATAGTTCTGTCTCTCTCTCTCTCTCTCTCTCTCTCTCTCGGGCTCACACAGATAATAGTTCTGTCTCTCTCTCTCTCTCGGGCTCACACAGATAATAGTTCTGTCTCTCTCTCTCTCTCTCTCTCTCTCGGGCTCACACAGATAATAGTTCTGTCTCTCTCTCTCTCCGATAATAGTTCTGTCTCTCTCTCTCTCACACACACACAGATAATATTTCTGTCTCTCTCTCTCTCTCACACACAGATAATAGTTCTGTCTCTCTCTCTCTCTCTCTCTCTCTCTCTCACACGGATAATAATTCTGTCTCTCTCTCTCTCTCTCACACGGATAATAGTACTGTCTCTCTCTCTCTCTCACACAAATAAAAGTTCTGTCTCTCTCTCTCTCTCTCACATGGATAATAGTTCTGTCTCTCTCTCTCTCTCTCTGTCTCACACACAGATAATAGTTCTGTCTCTCTCACACACACACAGATAGTTCTGTCTCTCTCTCTCTCTCTCTCTCTCTCACACGGATAATAGTTCTCTCTCTCTCTCTCTCACAAACACACAGATAATAGTTCTGTCTCTCTCTCTCTCTCACACAAAGCTAATAGTTCTGTCTCTCTCTCTCTCTCTCTCTCTCTCTCACACACACACACAGATAATAGTTCTGTCTCTCTCTCTCACACACACACAGATAATAGTTCTGTCTCTCTCTCTCACACAGATAATAGTTCTGTATCTCTCTCTCACACGGATAATAGTTCTGTCTCTCTCTCTCCCATGGATAATAATAGTTCTGTCTCTCTCTCTCTCTCTCACACGGATAATAGTACTGTCTCTCTCTCTCTCTCTCACACAGATAATAGTTGTCTCTCTCTCTCACAGATAATAGTTCTCTCTCTCTATCTCTCTCACATGGATAATAGTTCTGTCTTTCTCTCTCTCTCTGTCTCACACACAGATAATAGTTCTGTCTCTCTCACACACACACAGATAATAGTTCTGTCTCTCTCTCTCTCTCACACGGATAATAGTTCTGTCTCTCTCTCTCTCGGGCTCACACAGATAATAGTTCTGTCTCTCTCTCTCTCTCTCGGGCTCACAGAGATAATAGTTCTGTCTCTCTCTCTCTCTCTCTCTCTCTCTCGGGCTCAAACAGATAATAGTTCTGTCTCTCTCTCTCTCCGATAATTGTTCTGTCTCTCTCTCTCTCTCACACACACACAGATAATATTTCTGTCTCTCTCTCTGTCTCACACACAGATAATAGTTCTGTCTCTCTCTCTCTCTCTCTCTCTCACACAGATAATAGTTGTCTCTCTCTCTCTCACGGATAATAGTTCTGTCTCTCTCTCTCTCTCTCTCTCTCTCTCACAGACAGATAATAGTTCTCTCTCTCTCTCTCTCTCTCTCACACAGATAATAGTTCTCTCTCTCTCTCTCTCACATGGATAATAGTTCTGTCTCTCTCTCTCTCTCTCTCTCTCTCTGTCTCACACACAGATAATAGTTCTGTCTCTCTCACACACACAGATAATAGTTCTGTCTCTCTCTCTCTCTCACACACACAGATAATAGTTGTCTCTCTCTCTCTCTCTCTCACATGGATAATAGTACTGTCTCTCTCTCTCTTTCTCTCTCTCTCTCTCTCGCTCTCTCTGGCTCACACAGATAATAGTTATGTCTCTCTCTCTCTCTCTCTCTCTCTCTCTCTCTCGGGCTCACACAGATAATAGTTCTGTCTCTCTCTCTCTCTCGGGCTCACACAGATAATAGTTCTGTCTCTCTCTCTCTCTCTCGGGCTCACACAGATAATAGTTCTGTCTCTCTCTCTCTCTCTCGGGCTCACACAGATAATAGTTCTGTCTCTCTCTCTCTCCGATAATAGTTCTGTCTCTCTCTCTCTCTCACACACACACAGATAATATTTCTGTCTCTCTCTCTGTCTCACACACAGATAATAGTTCTGTCTCTCTCTCTCTCTCTCTCTCTCTCTCTCTCTCTGGCTCACACAGATAATAGTTCTGTCTCTCTCTCTCTCCGATAATAGTTCTGTCTCTCTCTCTCTCTCTCACACACACACAGATAATATTTCTGTCTCTCTCTCTGTCTCACACACAGATAATAGTTCTGTCTCTCTCTCTCTCTCTCTCACACGGATAATAGTTCTGTCTCTCTCTCTCACATGGATAATAGTTCTGTCTCTCTCTCTCTCTCACACGGATAATAGTACTGTCTCTCTCTCTCTCTCTCTCACACAGATAATAGTTGTCTCTCTCTCTCTCAGATAATAGTTCTGTCTCTCTCTCTCTCTCTCTCTCTCACAGACAGATAATAGTTCTGTCTCTCTCTCTCTCTCTCTCTCTCACATGGATAATAGTTCTGTCTCTCTCTCTCTCTCTGTCTCACACACAGATAATAGTTCTGTCTCTCTCACACACACACAGATAATAGTTCTGTCTCTCTCTCTCTCGGGCTCACACAGATAATAGTTCTGTCTCTCTCTCTCTCTCTCTCTCTCTCTCTCTCGGGCTCACACAGATAATAGTTCTGTCTCTCTCTCTCTCCGATAATAGTTCTGTCTCTCTCTCTCTCTCACACACACAGATAATATTTCTGTCTCTCTCTCTGTCTCACACACAGATAATAGTTCTGTCTCTCTCTCTCTCTCTCACATGGATAATAGTTCTGTCTCTCTCTCACACGGATAATTGTTCTGTCTCTCTCTCTCTCTCTCTCTCTCTCTCTCTCTCTCTCACACACACAGATAATAGTTCTGTCTGTCTCTCTCTCTCTCACACACAGAGATAATAGTTCTGTCGCGCTCTCTCTCTGTCTCACACACAGATAATAGTTCTGTCGCTCTTTCTATTTCTGTCTCTCACACAATAGTTCTGTCTCTCTCTCTCTCTCTCTCACAAAAAGATAATAGTTCTGTCGCTCTCTCTATTTCTCTCTCACACACAATAGTTCTGTCTCTCTCTCACACACACACACACAGATAATAGTTCTGTCTCTCTCTCTCTCTCGGATAATAGTTCTGTCTCTCTCTCTTTCTCTCTCACACACAGATAATAGTTCTCTCTCTCTCTCTCTCTCTCTCTCTTTCTCTCTCTCTTGGGCTCACACAGATAATAGTTCTGTCTCTCTCTCTCTCTCGGGCTCACAAAGATAATAGTTTTGTCTCTCTCTCTCTCTCTCTCTCGGGCTCACACAGATAATAGTTCTGTCTCTCTCTCTCTCTCTCGGGCTCACACAGATAATAGTTCTGTCTCTCTCTCTCTCTCTCTCTCTCTCTCTCACACACAGATAATATTTCTGTCTCTCTCTGTCTCACACACAGATAATAGTTCTGTCTCTCTCTCTCTCTCTCTATCTCTCTCTCACACAGATAATAGTTCTCTCTCTCTCTCTCAGTCTCACACAGATAATAGTTCTCTCTCTCTCTCTGTCTCACACACAGATAATAGTTCTGTCTCTCTCTCTCTATTTCTGTCTCTCACACACATAATAGTTCTGTCTCTCTCTCTCTCTCACACACAGATAATAGTTGTCTCTCTCTCTCTCTCACACAGATAATAGTTCTGTCTCTCTCTCTCTCACACACAGATAATAGTTCTCTCTCTCTCTCTCAGTCTCACACAGATAATAGTTCTCTCTCTCTCTCTCTGTCTCACACACAGATAATAGTTCTGTCTCTCTCTCTCTATTTCTGTCTCTCACACACATAATAGTTCTGTCTCTCTCTCTCTCTCACACACACAGATAATAGTTGTCTCTCTCTCTCTCTCTCTATCACACGGATAATAGTTCTGTCTCTCTCTCTCTCTCTCTCACACAGATAATAGTTCTGTCTCTCTCTCTCTCTCTCTCTCTCTCGGGCTCACACAGATAATAGTTCTGTCTCTCTCTCTCTCCGATAATAGTTCTGTCTCTCTCTCTCTCACACACACAGATAATATTTCTGTCTCTCTCTCTCTCACACACAGAGAATAGTTCTGTCGCGCTCTCTCTCTGTCTCACACACAGATAATAGTTCTGTCTGTCTCTCTCTCTCTCTCTCACACACAGAGATAATAGTTCTGTCGCTCTTTCTATTTCTGTCTCTGACACACAATAGTTCTGTCTCTCTCTCTCTCACAAAAAGATAATAGTTCTGTCGCTCTCTCTATTTCTGTCTCTCACACACAATAGTTCTCTCTCTCTCTCTCTCTCACACACACAGATAATAGTTCTCTCTCTCTCTCTCTCTCTCTCTCTCTCTCACAGATAATAGTTCTCTCTCTCTCACGGATAATAGTTCTCTCTCTCTCTCTCTCACAAACACACAGATAATAGTTCTGTCTCTCTATCACACGGATAATAGTTCTGTCTCTCTCTCTCTCTCTCTCTCACACACAGATAATAGTTCTGTCTCTCTCTCTCTCACACACACACAGATAATAGTTCTCTCTCTCTCTCTCTCTCACACACAGATAATAGTTGTCTCTCTCTCTCTCTCTCACATGGATAATAGTTCTGTCTCTCTCTCTCTCTCTCTCTTTCTCTCTCTCTCTCTCGCTCTCTGGCTCACACAGATAATAGTTCTGTCTCTCTCTCTCTCTCGGGCTCACACAGATAATAGTTCTGTCTCTCTCTCTCTCTCTCTCTCTCTCTCTCTCTCTCTCGGGCTCACACAGATAATAGTTCTGTCTCTCTCTCTCTCTCTCACACACACACAGATAATATTTCTGTCTCTCTATCTGTCTCACACACAGATAATAGTTCTGTCTCTCTCTCTCTCTCTCTCACACGGATAATAGTTCTGTCTCTCTCTCTCTCTCTCACACGGATAATAGTACTGTCTCTCTCTCTCTCTCTCACACGGATAATAGTTCTGTCTCTCTCTCTCTCTCTCTGTCTCACACACAGATAATAGTTCTGTCTCACACACACACAGATAATAGTTCTGTCTCTCTCTCTCTCTCTCTCTCTCTCACACGGATAATAGTTCTCTCTCTCTCTCTCACAAACACACAGATAATAGTTCTGTCTCTCTCTCTCTCTCTCACACACACACAGATAATAGTTCTGTCTCTCTCTCTCACACACACACAGATAATAGTTCTGTCTCTCTCTCTCTCTCTCACACGGATAATAGTTCTGTCTCTCTCTCTCTCTCACACACACGGATAATAGTTCTGTCTCTCTCTCTCTCTCTCTCTCTCACACACACAGATAATAGTACTGTCTCTCTCTCTCTCTCTCTCTCTCTCTCTCTCTCTCTCTCTCTCTCGGGCTCACACAGATAATAGTTCTGTCTCTCTCTCTCGGGCTCACACAGATAATAGTTCTGTCTCTCTCTCTCTCTCTCTCTCTCTCTCTCGGGCTCACACAGATAATAGTTCTGTCTCTCTCTCTCTCTCGGGCTCACACAGATAATAGTTCTGTCTCTCTCTCTCTCTCTCTCGGGCTCACACAGATAATAGTTCTGTCTCTCTCTCTCTCCGATAATAGTTCTGTCTCTCTCTCTCTCTCACACACACACAGATAATATTTCTGTCGCTCTCTCTCTCTCTCTCTCTCTCTCTCTCACAAACAGATAATAGTTCTGTCGCTCTTTCTATTTCTGTCTCTCACACATAATAGTGCTCTCTCTCTCTCTCTCTCTCTCACAAAAAGATAATAGTTCTGTCGCTCTCTCTATTTCTGTCTCTCATCCACATAATAGTTCTGTCTCTCTCTCTCTCTCTCTCTCTCTCACACAGATAATAGTTCTGTCTCTCTATCACACGGATAATAGTTCTGTCTCTCTCTCTCTCTCTCTCTCTCACACACAGATAATAGTTGTCTCTCTCTCTCTCTCTCTCTCTCACATGGATAATAGTTCTGTCTCTCTCTCTCGGATAATAGTTCTGTCTCTCTCTCTCACACACACACACAGATAATAGTTCTGTCTCTCTCTCTCACACACACACAGATAATAGTTCTGTCTCTCTATCACACGGATAATAGTTCTGTCTCTCTCTCTCTCACAAACACACAGATAATAGTTCTGTCTCTCTCTCTCTCTCTCTCTCTCACACAGATAATAGTTCTGTCTCTCTCTCTCTCTCGGATAATAGTTCTGTCTCTCTCTCTCTCTCTCTCTCTCACAGATAATAGTTCTGTCTCTCTCTCTCACACAAAGATAATAGTTCTGTCTCTCTCTCTCTCTCTCTCTCTCTCTCACACACAGACAGATAATAGTTCTGTCTCTCTCTCTCACACACACACAGATAATAGTTCTGTCTCTCTCTCTCACACGGATAATAGTTCTGTCTCTCTCTCTCTCTCTCTCTCTCTCTCTCACACACACGGATAATAGTTCTGTCTCTCTCTCTCTCTCTCTCTCTCTCACACACACAGATAATAGTTATGTCGCGCTCTCTCTCTCTGTCTCACAGATAATAGTTCTCTCTCTCTCTCTGTCTCACAGATAATAGTTCTGTCTCTCTCTCTCTGTCACACACAGATAATAGTTCTGTCGCTCTCTCTCTGTCTCACACACAAATAATAGTTCTGTCTCTCTCTCTCTCTCTCTCTCTCAAACAGATAATAGTTCTGTCGCTCTCTCTCTCTCTCTCACACACACACAGATAATAGTACTGTCTCTCTCTCTCTCTCTCTCTTTCTCTCTCTCTCTCGCTCTCTCTCTCTCGGGCTCACACAGATAATAGTTCTGTCTCTCTCTCTCTCTCTCTCTCTCGGGCTCACACAGATAATAGTTCTGTCTCTCTCTCTCTCTCTCTCTCTCTCTCGGGCTCACACAGATAATAGTTCTGTCTCTCTCTCTCTCTCGGGCTCACACAGATAATAGTTCTGTCTCTCTCTCTCTCTCTCGGGCTCACACAGATAATAGTTCTGTCTCTCTCTCTCTCCGATAATAGTTCTGTCTCTCTCTCTCTCTCACACACACACAGATAATATTTCTGTCGCTCTCTCTCTCTCTCTCTCTCTCTCTCACAAACAGATAATAGTTCTGTCGCTCTTTCTATTTCTGTCTCTCACACAATAGTGCTGTCTCTCTCTCTCTCTCTCTCTCTCACAAAAAGATAATAGTTCTGTCGCTCTCTCTATTTCTGTCTCTCACACAAATAATAGTTCTGTCTCTCTCTCTCTCTCTCACACACACAGATAATAGTTCTGTCTCTCTCTCTCTCTCTCTCACACACAGATAATAGTTCTGTCTCTCTCTCACACACACACACACAGATAATAGTTCTGTCTCTCTCTCTCACACACACACACAGATAATAGTTCTGTCTCTCTCTCTCTCTCGGATAATAGTTCTGTCTCTCTCTCTTTCTCTCTCACACACAGATAATAGTTCTCTCTCTCTCTCTCTCTCTCTCTCTCTTTCTCTCTCTCTTGGGCTCACACAGATAATAGTTCTGTCTCTCTCTCTCTCTCGGGCTCACAAAGATAATAGTTTTGTCTCTCTCTCTCTCTCTCTCTCGGGCTCACACAGATAATAGTTCTGTCTCTCTCTCTCTCTCTCGGGCTCACACAGATAATAGTTCTGTCTCTCTCTCTCTCTCTCTCTCTCTCTCTCTCGGGCTCACACAGATAATAGTTATGTCTCTCTCTCTCTGTCTCTGATAATAGTTCTGTCTCTCTCTCTCACACACAGATAATATTTCTGTCTCTCTCTCTGTCTCACACACAGATAATAGTTCTGTCTCTCTCTCTCTCTCTCTATCTCTCTCTCACACAGATAATAGTTCTCTCTCTCTCTCTCAGTCTCACACAGATAATAGTTCTCTCTCTCTCTCTGTCTCACACACAGATAATAGTTCTGTCTCTCTCTCTCTATTTCTGTCTCTCACACACATAATAGTTCTGTCTCTCTCTCTCTCTCACACACAGATAATAGTTGTCTCTCTCTCTCTCTCACACAGATAATAGTTCTGTCTCTCTCTCTCTCACACACAGATAATAGTTCTCTCTCTCTCTCTCAGTCTCACACAGATAATAGTTCTCTCTCTCTCTCTCTGTCTCACACACAGATAATAGTTCTGTCTCTCTCTCTCTATTTCTGTCTCTCACACACATAATAGTTCTGTCTCTCTCTCTCTCTCACACACACAGATAATAGTTGTCTCTCTCTCTCTCTCTATCACACGGATAATAGTTCTGTCTCTCTCTCTCTCTCTCTCACACAGATAATAGTTCTGTCTCTCTCACACACACAAACACAGATAATAGTTCTGTCTCTTTCTCTCTCTCGGATAATAGTTCTGTCTCTCTCTTTCTCTCTCACACACAGATAATAGTTCTCTCTCTCACACACACAGATAATAGTTGTCTCTCTCTCTCTCTCTCTCTCTCACATGGATAATAGTTCTCTCTCTCTCTCTCTCTCTCTCTCACACACACACAGATAATAGTACTGTCTCTCTCTCTCTCTCTCTCTTTCTCTCTCTCTCTCGCTCTCTCTCTCTCGGGCTCACACAGATAATAGTTCTGTCTCTCTCTCTCTCTCTCTCTCTCTCTCTCTCTCTCTCGGGCTCACACAGATAATAGTTCTGTCTCTCTCTCTCTCTCGGGCTCACACAGATAATAGTTCTGTCTCTCTCTCTCTCTCTCTCTCTCGGGCTCACACAGATAATAGTTCTGTCTCTCTCTCTCTCCGATAATAGTTCTGTCTCTCTCTCTCTCACACACACAGATAATATTTCTGTCTCTCTCTCTCTCACACAGAGAATAGTTCTGTCGCGCTCTCTCTCTGTCTCACACACAGATAATAGTTCTGTCTGTCTCTCTCTCTCTCTCTCACACACAGAGATAATAGTTCTGTCGCTCTTTCTATTTCTGTCTCTGACACACAATAGTTCTGTCTCTCTCTCTCTCACAAAAAGATAATAGTTCTGTCGCTCTCTCTATTTCTGTCTCTCACACACAATAGTTCTCTCTCTCTCTCTCTCTCACACACACAGATAATAGTTCTCTCTCTCTCTCTCTCTCTCTCTCTCTCTCTCTCTCGGGCTCACACAGATAATAGTTCTGTCTCTCTCTCTCTCTCTCTCTCTCTCTCTCTCTCTCTCGGGCTCACACAGATAATAGTTCTGTCTCTCTCTCTCTCGGGCTCACACAGATAATAGTTCTGTCTCTCTCTCTCTCTCTCTCTCTCGGGCTCACACAGATAATAGTTCTGTCTCTCTCTCTCTCCGATAATAGTTCTGTCTCTCTCTCTCTCACACACACAGATAATATTTCTGTCTCTCTCTCTCTCACACAGAGAATAGTTCTGTCGCGCTCTCTCTCTGTCTCACACACAGATAATAGTTCTGTCTGTCTCTCTCTCTCTCTCTCACACACAGAGATAATAGTTCTGTCGCTCTTTCTATTTCTGTCTCTGACACACAATAGTTCTGTCTCTCTCTCTCTCACAAAAAGATAATAGTTCTGTCGCTCTCTCTATTTCTGTCTCTCACACACAATAGTTCTCTCTCTCTCTCTCTCTCACACACACAGATAATAGTTCTCTCTCTCTCTCTCTCTCTCTCTCTCTCTCACAGATAATAGTTCTCTCTCTCTCACGGATAATAGTTCTCTCTCTCTCTCTCTCACAAACACACAGATAATAGTTCTGTCTCTCTATCACACGGATAATAGTTCTGTCTCTCTCTCTCTCTCTCTCTCACACACAGATAATAGTTCTGTCTCTCTCTCTCTCACACACACACAGATAATAGTTCTCTCTCTCTCTCTCTCTCTCTCTCTCTCTCTCTCTCACAGATAATAGTTCTCTCTCTCTCACGGATAATAGTTCTCTCTCTCTCTCTCTCACAAACACACAGATAATAGTTCTGTCTCTCTATCACACGGATAATAGTTCTGTCTCTCTCTCTCTCTCTCTCACACACAGATAATAGTTCTGTCTCTCTCTCTCTCACACACACACAGATAATAGTTCTCTCTCTCTCTCACGGATAATAGTTCTCTCTCTCTCACAAACACACAGATAATAGTTCTGTCTCTCTATCACACGGATAATAGTTCTGTCTCTCTCTCTCTCTCACACACAGATAATAGTACTGTCTCTCTCTCACACACACACAGATAATAGTTCTGTCTCTCTCTCTCTCTCTCTCTCTCTCTCTCACACACACACACAGATAATAGTTCTGTCTCTCTCTCTCTCTCTCACACACAGATAATAGTTGTCTCTCTCTCTCTCACATGGATAATAGTTGTCTCTCTCTCTCTCTCTCTCTCTCTCTCTGTCTCGGGCTCACACAGATAATAGTTCTGTCTCTCTCTCTCTCTCTCTCTCTCTCGGGCTCACACAGATAATAGTTCTGTCTCTCTCTCTCTCACACACACACAGATAATAGTTCTCTCTCTCTCTCTCTCTCTCTCTCTCTCTCTCTCTCACAGATAATAGTTCTCTCTCTCTCACGGATAATAGTTCTCTCTCTCTCTCTCTCACAAACACACAGATAATAGTTCTGTCTCTCTATCACACGGATAATAGTTCTGTCTCTCTCTCTCTCTCTCTCACACACAGATAATAGTTCTGTCTCTCTCTCTCTCACACACACACAGATAATAGTTCTCTCTCTCTCTCACGGATAATAGTTCTCTCTCTCTCACAAACACACAGATAATAGTTCTGTCTCTCTATCACACGGATAATAGTTCTGTCTCTCTCTCTCTCTCTCTCTCACACACAGATAATAGTACTGTCTCTCTCTCACACACACACAGATAATAGTTCTGTCTCTCTCTCTCTCTCTCTCTCTCTCTCTCACACACACACACAGATAATAGTTCTGTCTCTCTCTCTCTCTCTCACACACAGATAATAGTTGTCTCTCTCTCTCTCACATGGATAATAGTTGTCTCTCTCTCTCTCTCTCTCTCTCTCTCTGTCTCGGGCTCACACAGATAATAGTTCTGTCTCTCTCTCTCTCTCTCTCTCTCTCGGGCTCACACAGATAATAGTTCTGTCTCTCTCTCTCTCTCTCTCTCTCGGGCTCACACAGATAATAGTTCTGTCTCTCTCTCTCTCTCTCTCTCGGGCTCACACAGATAATAGTTCTGTCTCTCTCTCTCTCGGGCTCACACAGATAATAGTTCTGTCTCTCTCTCTCTCTCTCTCTCTCTCTCTCTCTCTCTCTCTCTCTCTCTCTCTCTCTCTCGGGCTCACACAGATAATAGTTCTGTCTCTCTCTCTCTCTCTCTCTCTCGGGCTCACACAGATAATAGTTCTGTCTCTCTCTCTCTCTCTCTCTCTCTCTCTCTCTCTCTCGGGCTCACACAGATAATAGTTCTGTCTCTCTCTCTCTCTCTCTCTCGGGCTCACACAGATAATAGTTCTGTCTCTCTCTCTCTCCCGGGCTCACACAGATAATAGTTCTGTCTCTCTCTCTCTCTCTCTCTCGGGCTCACACAGATAATAGTTCTGTCTCTCTCTCTCTCTCCGATAATAGTTCTGTCTCTCTCTCTCTCTCACACACAGATAATATTTCTGTCGCTCTCTCTCTCTCTCTCTCTCTCTCTCACAAACAGATAATAGTTCTGTCGCTCTTTCTATTTCTGTCTCTCACACAATAGTGCTGTCTCTCTCTCTCTCTCTCTCTCTCTCTCTCACAAAAAGATAATAGTTCTGTCGCTCTCTCTATTTCTGTCTCTCACACACATAATAGTTCTGTCTCTCTCTCTCTCTCTCACACACACAGATAATAGTTCTGTCTCTCTCTCTCTCTCTCACACACAGATAATAGTTCTGTCTCTCTCTCACACACACACACACAGATAATAGTTCTGTCTCTCTCTCTCACACACACACAGATAATAGTTCTGTCTCTCTCTCTCTCGGATAATAGTTCTGTCTCTCTCTTTCTCTCTCACACACAGATAATAGTTCTCTCTCTCTCTCTCTCTCTCTCTTTCTCTCTCTCTTGGGCTCACACAGATAATAGTTCTGTCTCTCTCTCTCTCTCGGGCTCACACAGATAATAGTTCTGTCTCTCTCTCTCTCTCTCTCTCTCTCTCGGGCTCACACAGATAATAGTTCTGTCTCTCTCTCTCTCTCTCGGGCTCACACAGATAATAGTTCTGTCTCTCTCTCTCTCTCTCTCTCTCGGGCTCACACAGATAATAGTTATGTCTCTCTCTCTCTGTCTCTGATAATAGTTCTGTCTCTCTCTCTCTCACACACAGATAATATTTCTGTCTCTCTCTGTCTCACACACAGATAATAGTTCTGTCTCTCTCTCTCTCTCTCTCTCAGTCTCACACAGATAATAGTTCTCTCTCTCTCTCTCTGTCTCACACACAGATAATAGTTCTGTCTCTCTCTCTCTATTTCTGTCTCTCACACATAATAGTTCTGTCTCTCTCTCTCTCTCACACACACAGATAATAGTTGTCTCTCTCTCTCTCTCTCACACAGATAATAGTTCTGTCTCTCTCTCTCTCACACACAGATAATAGTTCTCTCTCTCTCTCTGTCTCACACAGATAATAGTTCTCTCTCTCTCTCTCTGTCTCACACACAGATAATAGTTCTGTCTCTCTCTCTCTATTTCTGTCTCTCACACAGATAATAGTTCTGTCTCTCTCTCTCTCACACACGGATAATAGTTCTGTCTCTCTCTCTCTCTCACACAGATAATAGTTCTGTCTCTCTCTCACACACAAACACAGATAATAGTTCTGTCTCTCTCTCTCACACACACACAGATAATAGTTCTGTCTCTCTCTCTCTCACACAGATAATAGTTCTGTCTCTCTCTCTCTCTCGGATAATAGTTCTGTCTCTCTCTCTTTCTCTCTCACACACAGATAATAGTTCTCTCTCACACACACAGATAATAGTTGTCTCTCTCTCTCTCTCTCTCTCTCACATGGATAATAGTTCTCTCTCTCTCTCTCTCTCTCTCTCACACACACACAGATAATAGTACTGTCTCTCTCTCTCTCTCTCTCTCTCTTTCTCTCTCTCTCTCGGGCTCACACAGATAATAGTTCTGTCTCTCTCTCTCTCTC
>NC_137497.1:24433720-24468720 GCF_041902795.1 Electrophorus electricus | reverse complement strand
ATAATAGTTCTGTCTCTCTCTCTCTCTCTCTCTCTCTCTATCTATCTCTCTCTCACACAGATAATAGTTCTGTCTCTCTCTCTCTCACACAGATAATAGTTCTCTCTCTCTCTCTGTCTCACACAGATAATAGTTCTCTCTCTCTCTCTCTGTCTCACACACAGATAATAGTTCTGTCTCTCTCTCTCTATTTCTGTCTCTCACACACAATAGTTCTGTCTCTCTCTCTCTCTCACACACACAGATAATAGTTGTCTCTCTCTCTCTCTCTCCCTCTCTCTCACACAGATAATAGTTCTGTCTCTCTATCACACGGATAATAGTTCTGTCTCTCTCTCTCTCTCACACAGATAATAGTTCTGTCTCTCTCTCTCTCTCTCTCTCTCACACAGATAATAGTTCTGTCTCTCTCTCTCTCTCGGATAATAGTTCTGTCTCTCTCTCTTTCTCTCTCACACACAGATAATAGTTCTCTCTCTCACACACAGATAATAGTTGTCTCTCTCTCTCTCTCTCTCACATGGATAATAGTTCTCTCTCTCTCTCTCTCTCACACACACACATAATAGTACTGTCTCTCTCTCTCTTTCTCTCTCTCTCTCTCGGGCTCACACAGATAATAGTTCTGTCTCTCTCTCTCTCTCTCTCTCTCTCTCTCTCTCTCTCTCTCTCTCTCTCTCTCTCTCTCTCTCTCTCTCGGGCTCACACAGATAATAGTTCTGTCTCTCTCTCTCTCTCTCTCGGGCTCACACAGATAATAGTTCTGTCTCTCTCTCTCTCTCTCTCTCTCGGGCTCACACAGATAATAGTTCTGTCTCTCTCTCTCTCCGATAATAGTTCTGTCTCTCTCTCTCTCTCTCACACACACACAGATAATATTTCTGTCTCTCTCTCTGTCTCACACACAGATAATAGTTCTGTCTGTCTCTCTCTCTCTCTCACACACAGAGATAATAGTTCTGTCGCGCTCTCTCTCTGTCTCACACACAGATAATAGTTCTGTCGCTCTCTCTCTCTCTCACAAACAGATAATAGTTCTGTCGCTCTTTCTATTTCTGTCTCTCACACACAATAGTTCTGTCTCTCTCTCTCTCTCTCTCTCTCTCTCTCTCAAAAAGATAATAGTTCTGTCGCTCTCTCTATTTCTGTCTCTCACACACAATAGTTCTGTCTCTCTCTCTCTCTCTCTCACACACACAGATAATAGTTCTGTCTCTCTCTCTCTCTCTCTCACACAGATAATAGTTCTCTCTCTCTCTCACGGATAATAGTTCTCTCTCTCTCTCTCACAAACACACAGATAATAGTTCTGTCTCTCTATCACACGGATAATAGTTCTGTCTCTCTCTCTCTCTCTCTCTCTCTCACACACAGATAATAGTACTGTCTCTCTCTCTCACACACACACACAGATAATAGTTCTGTCTCTCTCTCTCTCTCACACACACACAGATAATAGTTCTCTCTCTCTCTCACGGATAATAGTTCTCTCTCTCTCTCACAAACACACAGATAATAGTTCTGTCTCTCTATCACACGGATAATAGTTCTGTCTCTCTCTCTCTCTCACACACAGATAATAGTACTGTCTCTCTCTCTCACACACACACACACACAGATAATAGTTCTGTCTCTCTCTCTCTCTCGGATAATAGTTCTGTCTCTCTCTCTTTCTCTCTCACACACAGATAATAGTTCTCTCTCTCTCACACACAGATAATAGTTGTCTCTCTCTCTCTCACATGGATAATAGTTCTGTCTCTCTCTCTCTCTCTCTCTCTGTCTCGGGCTCACACAGATAATAGTTCTGTCTCTCTCTCTCTCTCTCTCGGGCTCACACAGATAATAGTTCTGTCTCTCTCTCTCTCTCTCTCTCTCTCTCTCTCTCTCTCTCTCTCTCTCTCTCTCTCTCTCTCTCTCTCTCGGGCTCACACAGATAATAGTTCTGTCTCTCTCTCTCTCCGATAATAGTTCTGTCTCTCTCTCTCTCTCACACACACACAGATAATATTTCTGTCTCTCTCTCTGTCTCACACACAGATAATAGTTCTGTCTCTCTCTCTCTCTCTCTCTATCTCTCTCTCACACAGATAATAGTTGTCTCTCTCTCTCTCTCTCACACACAGATAATAGTTCTCTCTCTCTCAGTCTCACACAGATAATAGTTCTCTCTCTCTCTCTCTGTCTCACACACAGATAATAGTTCTGTCTCTCTCTCTCTATTTCTGTCTCTCACACACAATAGTTCTGTCTCTCTCTCTCTCTCACACACACAGATAATAGTTCTGTCTCTCTCTCTCTCTCTCACAGATAATAGTTCTGTCTCTCTATCACACGGATAATAGTTCTGTCTCTCTCTCTCTCTCACACAGATAATAGTTCTGTCTCTCTCTCACACACACAGATAATAGTTCTGTCTCTCTCTCTCTCACACACACACAGATAATAGTTCTGTCTCTCTCTCTCTCTCTCTCTCTCACACACACACAGATAATAGTTCTGTCTCTCTCTCTCTCTCGGATAATAGTTCTGTCTCTCTCTCTCTCTCACACAGATAATAGTTCTGTCTCTCTCTCACACACACAGATAATAGTTCTGTCTCTCTCTCTCTCACACACACACAGATAATAGTTCTGTCTCTCTCTCTCTCTCTCTCTCTCACACACACACAGATAATAGTTCTGTCTCTCTCTCTCTCTCGGATAATAGTTCTGTCTCTCTCTCTTTCTCCCTCACACACAGATAATAGTTCTCTCTCTCTCTCTCTCTCTCTTTCTCTCTCTCTCTCTCGGGCTCACACAGATAATAGTTCTGTCTCTCTCTCTCTCTCTCTCTCTCTCTCGGGCTCACACAGATAATAGTTCTGTCTCTCTCTCTCTCTCTCTCGGGCTCACACAGATAATAGTTCTGTCTCTCTCTCTCTCTCTCTCGGGCTCACACAGATAATAGTTCTGTCTCTCTCTCTCTCCGATAATAGTTCTGTCTCTCTCTCTCTCTCACACACACACAGATAATATTTCTGTCTCTCTCTCTGTCTCACACACAGATAATAGTTCTGTCTCTCTCTCTCTCTCTCTCTCTCCATCTCTCTCTCACACAGATAATAGTTCTCTCTCTCTCTATTTCTCTCTCACACACAGATAATAGTTCTCTCTCTCTCTCTCTCTCTCACACAGATAATAGTTGTCTCTCTCTCTCGCTCTATTTCTGTCTTTCACACAAATAAGTTCTCTATCTCTCTCCCTCTCTCTCTCTATCACACAACAGTTCTGTTGCTCTCTCTCGTTGTCTCACACACAGATAATAGTTCTCTCTCTCTCTCACACACACAGATAATAGTTCTGTCTCTCTCTCAGTCTCACACAGATAATAGTTCTCTCTCTCTCTCTCTGTCTCACACACAGATAATAGTTCTGTCTCTCTCTCTCTATTTCTGTCTCTCACACACAATAGTTCTGTCTCTCTCTCTCTCTCACACACACAGATAATAGTTCTGTCTCTCTCTCTCTCTCTCACAGATAATAGTTCTGTCTCTCTATCACACGGATAATAGTTCTGTCTCTCTCTCTCTCTCACACAGATAATAGTTCTGTCTCTCTCTCACACACACAGATAATAGTTCTGTCTCTCTCTCTCTCACACACACACAGATAATAGTTCTGTCTCTCTCTCTCTCTCTCTCTCTCACACACACACAGATAATAGTTCTGTCTCTCTCTCTCTCTCGGATAATAGTTCTGTCTCTCTCTCTTTCTCCCTCACACACAGATAATAGTTCTCTCTCTCTCTCTCTCTCTCTTTCTCTCTCTCTCTCTCGGGCTCACACAGATAATAGTTCTGTCTCTCTCTCTCTCTCTCTCTCTCTCTCGGGCTCACACAGATAATAGTTCTGTCTCTCTCTCTCTCTCTCTCGGGCTCACACAGATAATAGTTCTGTCTCTCTCTCTCTCTCTCTCGGGCTCACACAGATAATAGTTCTGTCTCTCTCTCTCTCCGATAATAGTTCTGTCTCTCTCTCTCTCTCACACACACACAGATAATATTTCTGTCTCTCTCTCTGTCTCACACACAGATAATAGTTCTGTCTCTCTCTCTCTCTCTCTCTCTCCATCTCTCTCTCACACAGATAATAGTTCTCTCTCTCTCTATTTCTCTCTCACACACAGATAATAGTTCTCTCTCTCTCTCTCTCTCACACAGATAATAGTTGTCTCTCTCTCTCGCTCTATTTCTGTCTTTCACACAAATAAGTTCTCTATCTCTCTCCCTCTCTCTCTCTATCACACAACAGTTCTGTTGCTCTCTCTCGTTGTCTCACACACAGATAATAGTTCTCTCTCTCTCTCACACACACAGATAATAGTTCTGTCTCTCTCTCTCTCACACACAGATAATAGTTCTGTCTCTCTCTCGCTCTCTCTTTCACACAGATAATAGTTCTGTCTCTCTCTCACACAAACACACACAGATAATAGTTCTGTCTCTCTCTCACACAAACCCACACAGATAATAGTTCTCGCTCTCTCTCTCCATTTCAGACACACACATCGTTCTGGGCATTGAGAGTTCTGGTAAACTGGGATGTGATGATGTTGTCACTTCACCTCTCTTTTGTCTCTCTAGTTTGTTGACTGAGAGCGGTGGAGTGTTGATCATGCCTGTGGTTCCTTTTAGCTGTGCTGCCACAGCTACATCTGCCACAGTCCATCTTTACACATCATAGTTTCCTAATTTACACACCCTCTACCTGGACATGTCTAATAATCTAGTCTCTCTGTCTGCTGAGGTTCACCTACCCCTGATGTCATGACGTTACTGTCTCAGCTGCCATGGCTCCTCCCACCAACCCATGATGCCCCCTGTTGTAGCCCCCCACACCTCCACCCCACACAGCTACTTCCCCGCTGCCCTTCATGGATGATCTCATACAGGAAGAGTTTCGGTCATGTGCACACCGTCGGGACCAGACAAGGACTTCTAGAAAACCACACTAGACATTAATTGCTTATTGTTCCATATTTCTTTATTTATTTTTCTCCATCTCACTACTTATTCTGCTCCTTATTGTCTATATTCTTACTACTGTAATGTCCGTTATTGTCCAGAGGACCCCACCAGTTTACAGCCCACCAGAACCAGTGCACCGAGGACACTGTCAGCACTGACATCCACACGTCTCTCACACATCTGGAGGACATGGACAGTTATGTTCCAGTGCTGTTCACTGATTACAGCTCAGCAGTCAACACAGTCACCCCAACCAAACTGACTGAAACACTCACCACTGGACTCACACCCTCCTTCTGTAAATGGGGCTGAACTTTCTAACAGACAGAATCAGTCAGTCAGAACTGGCAATGTACATCCAGCACAAGGACTGAGAACTCTGGGACCCCCCAGGACTGTGTGGCCACCCAGTATAACACCAGCATCATCAAACTGGTTTGACTGATCACTGGATGAGACAGCATACAGGAGGGAGGTGACAGACATGGTGACATGGTGTCATGACAACAATCTCTCCCTGAATGCAGACAAGACCAAGAAGATGATTGTTGACCCAAGGAGGAAGGAGAAGCAACAGCACACACCACTACAGACAGGAGAGATGGAGGTGAACTCCTTCACCTTCCTGGAGTTCACATCAGTGAGGACCTCACCTGGACCTACAACACACCCCACATCAGTGAGGACATCACCTGGTCCTACAACACACACACCCCACATCAGTGAGGACCTCACCTGGACCTACAACACACACACCCCACATCAGTGAGGACCTCACCTGGACCTACAACACACACACCCCACATCAGTGAAGACCTCACCTGGACCTACAACACACACCCCACATCAGTGAGGACCTCACCTGGACCTACAACACACACACCCCACATCAGTGAAGACCTCACCTGGACCTACAACACACACCCCACATCAGTGAGGACCTCACCTGGACCTACAACACACACACCCCACATCAGTGAGGACCTCACCTGGACCTACAACATACACACCCCACATCAGTGAGGACCTCACCTGGACCTACAACATACACACCCCACATCAGTGAGGACCTCACCTGGACCTACAACATACACACCCCACATCAGTGAGGACCTCACCTGGACCTACAACACACCCCCCACATCAGTGAGGACCTCACCTGGACCTACAACAAACACCACATCATAAAGAAATCCCAACAGTATCTGCTGTGTCCTCTGTTTATGTACGATACCCAGCATGACCTGCAGGTTAACACTCTCCTGACATCAGAACTCTGAAAATGTTCAGCTCTTGTTCACAGTTTTATTGACAACAGGAGGAAACGTGAAACTGAATCACATGAAAGACAAATCAACAACAAGCCAGCCACAACAAGTACCGATATACACAAAACACAATGCAGCAAACTTCACAGAGAATAACATTATAATAATTATAATAATAATAATGATCTGTGATTACAAATAACAATACAATAAACTACACACAACCACAATGTTTTCAAAAGGTATGAGATGTACGCAGACAACTGCATTAGCACGGCTCTAATAACTACAATAACTATAATAACTACAATAACTAGAACTCTTGGAGTTGTATTCTCTCACTCTACGATCGCTACACACATAAACCGACTCGCTGCTACTGACACCCTGTGGTTCATAAATGAATTACAACTAACCTCAAAAAATGGAACAGAGTTTATAAACTCCTGACAGAACAGCATCTGTACTTCCTGAGGAGGCTGAGGAAATGTAGCATGTCAACTAGAACTCAGCAGTTCCTACAGGAGAATGATGGAGAGTGAACTCACCAGCCACCACAGTATGATATGGGAACTGCACTACTCAGGAATGGAAGACTCAGTTTTCATTATTTTCTCATTCTCACTCTTTCATAAACACACACAGACACCAACACAGAAACACGCACACACACACACACACACACACACCCACACACATACACACACACATGTAAGCACACACAAACAAACCCACATACGCATGCACACACTAACGTTCCATACCTGAGAGTGTCCAGTCTGCAGTGGGGATCCTCCAGTCTAGCAGAGAGCAGCTTCACTCCTGACTCTCCTGGGTGGTTGTACGTCAGGTCCAGTTCTTTCAGGTGGGAGGGGTTTGACCTCAGAGCTGAAGCCAGAGAAGAACAGCCTTCCTCTGTGACCAAACAACCAGACAGTCTGCAGAAAGGAGGGAAACAGGTAGAGAGAGACAGAGAGTGAGATGCACTTCCAGAGCAGCCTGCATGGGGCAGCTAGAGAGGCTGGTAACTGTAGTGGAGGTTCCTCCACTCTCATCTCTCTCCGGCGTCCTCCATGGTAGATGGTTTTGTTCACTCTTCTCCAGATCGCTGCTGTCTGTGTTTATTTTTGCTCTTATTTCTATTCAGCCCTTCAGAACTCTAGTGCACTATTAACCTACATCAGAAGAACCCCAAAGCTGGACTTACACTGTGTGATTTCAGTGGTCTTATTAGACTGTTACATGTCAGACTGTATGAGATGATGCCAGTAAAATCTTGGCAGAATTCTACATCTGGCTGTGATAACAGGAGTAAAAACACTGTCACATTTCTGGACCTGTGACTCAGAGATAAAGTCTAAGAATCCTAAGCGATGCATACTTTTTTTGGAAGTTGCAAAGCTGATGCCAGACTTTCACAAGTGTCCTCAAGATTACAGATAGCTAGACTGCAAGTAGATACAACTGACAATACAATATAGTCTACAGTAGATACACTAAATATTACAATGTAAGTCACTCTGGATAAAAGCATCTGCCAAATGCTGTAAAAGTAAATATAAATGTACTCTTATGTGGTCATGGAACTGTCTTGGCTTTATAGGACATTTCTGAGAAATAGATATCCAAAATCAACCTGAATGAAACATGAATTCACCCAAAGGTATTATTATTTTAATAGGAGTTTATGAAAAATAGTAGAGTGAAATCTGTCCAAACTTACTCTGCTGATACTCTGCAAATTCAGTCTATACAAAATGAGTGCATTATTTCGCCTAAAGGTAGTTTGACTTTAATATGGATTTATGAAGACATTGTACAGTGAGTGTCCAAACTTACTCTGCTAATAGTCAAGGCCTTCTACTCACATGTGGTAGTGGAACTGTTTTTGCATTTTGTTAAAATTCAGAAAAATATGTAAAACTTCAATATAGATTTATTAATGATCTGGTGATGGCCAAGGGCCACCATTCAATTGGCAGTGGAATATTTCAGCCCTGGAGTTCTCCTGCCCTGCACATTTGCCACATTTCACTAGTGATAACCCCTGTTTCAGCTGGCAGTCAAGATCTATAATAAACTTCTGAGAAACATTATGTAGAAAAAGCATTTTCCACAATGCTTATTAAGCTGTGTAAATATATTACCAATTGTATTTAATCTAATTATGCAATTAAAGTAGTTCAATCAAGTAAACTGTATTTTGTACAAATACGCAAGTCTGTTTCTTTGCTTAGGAAGAGTTAGATTGCTGTGAGCAGCATAATACCGTATAATCGCGCATATAGGCGCATTGAATTTAAACCGCGGATGACTTGACCGTGAATCGCTAAAGCGCGGATAGCGTGATCGCGGTTGTAACCTAGTGACCACCTGTAACCTAGTAACCACCTGTAACCTAGCTACAAGGTTTAAATGTGTTTAAACTGATGTAGGGGACATGACTGATTAACACACAGCTGTACTTCATGAACACCAGATGTTATAAATCACATCCCCGTCAAATCTCCCGTCACACCCTCACCCTCCTCCCTCCTGCTCTCAACTACGTGAAGATCCAACCGCATTTCTCCTAAAGACTTTAACTTGATTGTTGCAAAGACAAGAAGTCCAATCTTGCTTATTGACGGTTTGGTCAAATTGTTGAGACTGTTAGCTGGTTAGATATCTGTGCTGAACAGTAAACAACTAAACAAATCAACATAGCTAGACTTTCTTTGCTAACATTAGCTAGTTAGCTGTTAGCCATGAATGACGATCAGAGATTGAGTGAAAAACTCATACAGGCTTTGTCTGTCTGTCTTAGTCCATCTACTTTTACTTTTTGTCTGTCCCTTTCTGGTATTTTCCTTTTCTCTTGGAAATCACCATAGCAGCAAATATCCTCCAATTCCAGTTTGAGATTTTCTGTCATTTTCATGATCCACTACAGTTCTCTTCACCTCAGTAAGTTAAAACAGCTCCTCTGATGCTATTGGCCACTGTAATGACGTCATTCAATATTCTGCTGCCCCGGCCGTCCTACCACATATGTGATTGGATCAAATTACTGTCACTCAAAATGAGAACCTTCTCACTCATATTCCTGTTACTGCTGGATACAAGTGCTTCTTGGATATTCATGTTATTACTACCTTTATTTTTTTTTTTCAAATGGTACAATTTAAAAAAATTGTGGAGTGTTTTTATTGTACCTTTTGACATTTTTTAATACGTCAACATAGACTTCCTAAAAACACAAGGGCAACAATCACAAGGTTATTACTGTATTTCTAGACCAAACTGTTTTCTGCTGTTTCGTGTGCTCCCAGTTTTAGTTGAGAAAAATATTAGGAACATTATCTTCACTACATATAATGGTGTTATACTGTTTCTGACCATTCTGGTGCCCTACACACACCCAAACACACCCTGCTGCTACCACACTACAGTTACAGTGAAACTACAAACACTCCATAACTGCAGCCTGATAAGATTTAATAGACAGACTGAACACAGGCATGCTAATAGAACACAGATTTGTACCTTCAGTTTCCAGAGTTGGCTCTGTCCTAGTACAACTCCCCCAGGTCATTGTGCCAGTGTTGGGTAGTGTAGTCTATTGTGCGGCTGTGTGTATCAACATAAAATATCGTGGGTGTAGAAGATTACTGTACATTCACTGAGTGGATTTGAACTTGTTACATCTACTACTGTATTTTCTTTTCCCTCTTCTGGTTTATGTTTAATGAAGACAGGTTTGGGGTGGAGCAAGTGTTGGGTTTGGTTTTTATTCTGGTTTATACTCCCCATAGAGTCAGACGGCATGTTTGTAGATCTCTATTACTTTTTAGTAATAGTGGTTTGTGCTCAGAATAAAGTGTCTGTTGTGGTCTCTCCCCCTACACTGGCACATAACAGAGATGTATAAAGGTTGGTATCTCTCTCTAATCATCTGCAGCTGAAATAACCAGCAACTGAAGATGGCTGCCTCCAACACTCCTTTACCATTTATCAAACACTGTAAGATAATACTGATGATTTTCTTCATAATTTGTGAACCCTAAAGACGGCCATGTTACTATATTGTGTGGGATGTAGCTTGGACACATTCAAACTAGCATAACCATTGTATTAGAGTGTTGCTATGAACAATGCATTAAATAAGAGTTTTACACATTTCTTTTTTTTTTTTTAACAGAGCAGTGCCTTGACTCTCCCACTATTTGTATTTTATATAATTTCCCTGCAAAACACCTTCACTATTGTTTCTGAACTTCTGAGCCCTCCAGACATCTTGTGGTTTTAAGTATTTTCTGTGGTCAGTGTTTGTTCTCCTGTATGGAGGAAGCAGAAAGACAAGGAGCACAGCAAGGGGTCCAGTGAGGAGCACATTCTATCAGTGGTGGTCACACACAGATAATAATTCTGCCTCTCTAACACACACAAATAGATCTGTCTGTCTCTCTCTCTCTCTATTTCACACACACAAACTCACAGATAATAGTTCCGTCTCACACTTACAAATAATAGATCTGTCTCTCTCTCTCTCTCTCTCTCTCTCTCTCTCTCTCTCTCTCTCACACACACACACACACAAACACACACACACACACATACAAATAATAGTTCTCTTGCTCTCACGCACACACACAGATAAAAGTTCTCTCTCTCTCACATATACACACAAATAATAGATCTGTCTGTCTCTCTCTGACTGTCTCTCACTCTCTATTTCAGACACACACACACACACACACACAGATAATAGTTCTCTTTCTCTCTCAAACACGTAGATAATAGTTCTGTCTCTCTCTCCCCATCTCTCTCACACACACACACACACACACAAACAAATAATAGTTCTGTCTCTCCCTCACACACACACACACACGTTTCAATCGAGGTGAAGCATTATAAACAGCAAATGAAACATATTTGTGTCAATCTGTGTAATAAATAAGATTTCAAACAGTAGTCATATTGGCTCTGAACTAAACAGTGTGAGGTCTGGTTTACTGTGTATAAACAGTAGTTATATTGGTCCTGAACTAAACAGTGTGAGGTCTGGTTTACCGTGTATATACAGTAGTTATATTGGTCCTGAACTAAACAGTGTGAGGTCTGGTTTACTGTGTATAAACAGTAGTCATATTGGCACTGAACTAAACAGTGTGAGGTCTGGTTTACTGTGTATAAACAGTAGTCATATTGGCACTGAACTAAACAGTGTGAGGTCTGGTTTACTGTGTATATACAGTAGTCATATTGGCACTGAACTAAACAGTGTGAGGTCTGGTTTACTGTGTATATACAGTAGTCATATTGGCACTGAACTAAACAGTGTGAGGTCTGGTTTACTGTGTATGAACAGTAGTCATATTGGCTGTGAACTAAACAGTGTGAGGTCTGGTTTACTGTGTATAAACAGTAGTTATATTGGCCCTGAACTAAACAGTGTGAGGTCTGGTTTACTGTGTATAAACAGTAGTTATATTGGCCCTGAACTAAACAGTGTGAGGTCTGGTTTACTGTGTATATACAGTAGTTATATTGGCACTGAACTAAACAGTGTGAGGGCTGGTTTACTGTGTATAAACAGTAGTCATATTGGTCCTGAACTAAACAGTGTAAGGTCTGGTTTACTGTGTATAAACAGTAATTATATTGGCCCTGAACTAAACAGTGTGAGGTCTGGTTTACTGTTTATAAACAGTAGTCATATTGCCCTGAACTAAACAGTGTGAGGTCTGGTTTACTGTGTATATACAGTAGTCATATTGGCCGTGAACTAAACAGTGTGAGGTCTGGTTTACTGTGTATATACAGTAGTCATATTGGCCGTGAACTAAACAGTGTGAGGTCTGGTTTACTGTGTATATACAGTAGTCATATTGGCCGTGAACTAAACAGTGTGAGGTCTGGTTTACTGTGTATAAATAGTAGTTATATTGGCCCTGAACTAAACAGTGTGAGGTCTAGTTTACTGTGTATGAACAGTTGTTATACTGATCCTGAACTAAATAGTGTGAGCTCTGGCTTGATTGCTGGCAAATAATTTCAGCACCAAATGTCCAGTTGAGGCCTGCAGAACATATTTACTGGGGGGACAGATGGGACCAGTGAACATCTTGTGGTGACACACTAAAATGGCCTTACAGCACAGAGGAATTTCAGGGTACACAAGTTAAGTGTATAAGAAACTACATACATACTGTTTAATTCCTTATCAGATTATGACAATCACATGAAGTCAGTAAGGGAGTCATTCATTAACCCATAAGATTACATTTTGAATGAATCATCACCAATAAATCAAGGGTGTGGGTTACATAAACATAAATATTATTATCTGAGAAAGGTTCATTTCTGTCCAGCACTTAATATTTTATATCACTTACAAGTATCTTCCATTCTTTGATTCATACCCTTGATTAAGGTTGTATTTCAAGATTCCAAAAATTGTGTGTGTGGTTATAATTCTACAAGTAGTTATAATTCTATGTTTAGTTCTAATACTACAAGTAGTTATAAGTCTCCCTGTGGTTATAATTATACAAGTGGTGATAATTCTTGATGTATCTACATTCTGTAGTATCAAATAATGAATTATGGATGCAGAAATGTCAGAAATGTCTGAAGTTCTGATGTAATTACAAAACACCACACATGCTAGGTACCACACACACACACACACACACACACACACTTAGACAATATCCCACCCAAAAACCCAAGGGAATCATGTGTGCTTGTAAAAGAGTCCTGTAATGTGTCTAGAACCTCAATAGTTCAGCTTTAAATGTTTTAATTAAGATTTTAAGGGCTTGTATTTGCAGAGAGATTAGAATGACTGATGTTTACAGTGTTTCCATACATAAACTAGATAAAATCACTCAGTGAAAATCTTACATTAGAACACTTCATTTTACAACACTATTGTTGGGAGTTTCTGAATATATTCATCCTGTAAGACATTTTGCTAAATTTCTGCGCTCAGTTGACCAAAAATGCAGCTTGTGGACAAAATGCCAAAGCACCTAGTTGAAGCAGCATTGTAATAAATACACCTGTACACGTGGACAAGGACTCATCTGTGTCTCCTCTGTGTCTCCTCTTTACAATGTTATATTTCCCTTGAATATCTGCTTATGCATCACAAATGTAACTCTTTGCCTCCACAGTGTGGTCATTTAATGAAATGCAGTGAGGTTTCAACAGAAAACTATATTTAGAAATATTTAGAGAAGAGAACTTTATAATATAATATAAAAATGTATATTTCCTTGCATTGCCTTGTCTGGCAATGTTTGTTTAATACTGTACTATAATGGAGTTGACAATGACCTTTTTAAAATGCCTCTTTATTTACATTCAAAAATAGTCACAGAAACTCACCTGAGAATCTCCAGTTTACAGTGTGAACTCTTCAGTCCAGCACAGAGCTGCTCCACTCCTGAATTCTGCAGGTCATTATTATTCATCTCCAGCTCTCTCAGTGAGTTTTCTGTTTGTAGAACTGATGTGAGAGATTTGCAAGACTCTTGCGTGAGACCACAGCCAGATAGTCTGTAAAAGATTAAATACAGTAAATAATGTAGTTCAGTCAGAGGATGATGAATTAAAAGATCTGAACTGCTAATAAAAATGTAAAGAAGAGTTTGAAAGGTCTGGAACACACTGATACATTTTCAGCCTTTTAATTTTACAAACACAGCAACATTTAATACTGCTGTGTCTTTATCAAAGACAAAATGGACAAAAACATGACAAATAACATTCATTAGCAACCTAAAACAGATGAACAAATAATGGATGGTTGGTTCATAAGTCAGTGAATGGCAGTTACCATAATCAGAGTCCAAATATCAAAATATCCCACCCCTAACACCATAACAGGAAACAGAACAACATAGATCTCATTCAATGTTTCACAAATACAAACACATTAATATACAAACCGAAAATATTGTTGGCAGACACGCAGAGTAGTGATTATGGAGAAATAAACATTGCAGTATTGATTATGGAGGAATAAACACTGCAGTAGCGATTATGTTGGAATGAACACAGCAGTAGTGATTTTAGAGGAATAATCACAGTAGTATTTATTATGGAGAAATAAACACTGCAGGAGTGATTATGTAGAAATAAACACTGCAGTTTTGACTATGGAATAATGAACACTGCAGTTTTGATTATGGAGGAATGAACATTGCAGTAGTGAATATTAGTGTATGAACACTGCAGTACTAATGATGGTGGGATAAACACTGCAGTAGTGATTATGGAGGAATGGACAGAATGCAGAGAGCAGAATCTTTTACTAGTGTTTACATTCCTGTGCTCACACTATGAGTCACTGATCATGAAACATTCTCCTCTGCCTTTGCTTTTCCCAGTGAGGTCCTGAGTTCTGTCTGAGTGGTGCACCAAGAATCCTAGAGGCTTAATAGCTGAGTCAGGGACCCCATCAGTCAGTCAGGTGTGTGTGAGGCAGACCCCATCAGTCAGTCAGTTCTGACTCTCTCACACACACAAATAATATATCTGTCTGTCTCTCTCTTGTGGTGACACATTAAAATATCCTTACAGCACAGAGGAATTTCAGGGTACACAAGTTAATACAGTGGTAAAACCACTATTATATTGTATAATAAACTACATACTGTTTAATTCCTTATCAGATTATGACATTCACATGAAGTCAGTCAGGGAGTCATTAATTAACCCATGAGATTACAATTTGAATAAATCTTCACCAATAAATCAAGGGTGTGGGTTACATAAACATAAATACTGTTACCTGAGAAAGGTTTAATTTCTGTCCAGCACTTAATATTTTATATCACTTACAAGTATCTTCAGTTCTTTGATTCATCCCCTCGAAAAAGGTTGTATTTCAAGATTCCAAAAATTCTACTTGTGGTTATAATTCTATGTGTGGTTATAATTCTCAGTGTATCTGAATTATGTAGTATCAAATGATGAATTATGGGTGCAGAAATGTCTGAAACAATATCGCTACTTCACACAACTAATTTATTCACTAAAATCAACTATTTACATTAACACAAAAAAACAACTAAACAAGTCAGCAGAGCTGTGGGGCTACAGTGAGAGTGGACACAGCCAACACTACAGCAGACCTGTGGGGCTACAGTGAGAGTGGACCCAGCCAACACTACAGCAGACCTGTGGGGCTACAGTGAGAGTGGACCCAGCTGACACTACAGCAGACCTGTGGGGCTACAGTGAGAGTGGACACAGCTGACACTACAGCAGACCTGTGGGGCTACAGTGAGAGTGGACCCAGCCGACACTACAGCAGACCTGTGGGGCTACAGTGAGAGTGGACCCAGCTGACACTACAGCAGAGCTGTGGGGCTACAGTGAGAGTAGACATAGCTGACACTACAGCAGACCTGTGGGGCTACAGTGAGAGTGGACACAGCTGGCTCCTCTGTCTCTGTCTGCTGTGTCCACTCTCTTCCATGTCCTCCTCCTGGACACTTTCACCATCAAGTTCTTCTGTCTTTTCTCTCTCATGCTGTCTTCTTACTAAAGAAGGTTGCCATGGCAATAACATTACTCTTTCTCTTCATCCTGGTTGTTTTCTGTCTCTCTATACTAACTGTAAATGAACAAGCAGGAGTATTTTATATTCTAGCCAGTTCCTTATATTTAAGGAAGCTAACATTAACCTCATTAGCTTTGTTACAGTACATCCAGTGTGACACACACACACACACACACACACACACACACACACACACACACACACACACACACACACACACACACACAAACACACACACACACACTTCACTCCTTCTCTCCTCCTAATCTCCTGATTACTGATTACTGTGTCTTGTGTGTCTTTCTTTCTCTCTTGTAATTAAGTCCACAGGTTCACTCGTCCAGTGCTGAACATTGTTCCTCACTACTGTGTTCAGATGTCCTGAGTTTACTGTCAGCTGTCTGCTCAGTTTCTCTCTCTGCTGACTCAATGTCTTCTACCATCACTGTTCTATTTTTGTTTGCTGTCTCTGGCTTGATGAAAAAATTAGCAGCCAACATTCACTCCTAAGTCAAGCTAATATGACATTAGTGTGAGGTATCTAGGAGTAGTAACCAACAATATACTGTAACTTGGCAAGCTTAAGGTTACTAATATTAGCCAGCTACATGTTTCATAAAAACACCCGTGGAGAGAGATCACAGGTTTATCTTAAGTAATAACCAATAAACCTTTCAGTTCTATTGAATGAATATTAATTTGTTGAGTTCTTTCCTCCAGCACGGCTGTCAGTTCAGCTCACCTCAATATGTGTTGAACACACGGTGTAAATCATAATGAGAACAGGGTCTCCCACCCAATAACACAAGGGAATCATGTGTGATTGTAAAAGTGTCCTGTAATGTGTCCAAAACCTCAATGGTTTAGCTTTAAATGTTTTCATTAAGACTTTAAGGGCTTTTATTTGCAGAGAGATTAGAATGGCTGATGTTTACAGTGTTTCCATACATAAACTAGATAAAATCACTCAGTGAAAATCTTGCATGAGAACACTTCATTTTACAACACTGTTGTTGGAGTTTTTGAATATATTCATCCTGTAAGACATTTTGCAAAATTTCTGTGCTCAGGTGACCAAAGATGAGGCTTGTGGACAAAATACCAAAGTTCCTAGTTGAAGCAGCATTGTAATAAATACACCTGTACACGTGGACAAGGACTCATCTGTGTCTTCTCTTTACAAAATTATATTTCTCTTATAGACTTGAAAATCTGCTCATGCATCACAGATGTAACTCTTTGTCTCCACAGTGTGGTCATTTAATGAAATGCAGCAAGGTTTCAACAGAAAACTATATTTAGAAATATTTAAAGAAGAGAACTTTATAATATTAAAGTGTACATTTCCTTGCATTGCCTTGCCTGGCAATGTTTGTTTAATACTGTACTATAATGGAGTTGACACTGAGCTTTTTAAAATGGCTCTTTATTTACATTCAAAAATAGTCACAGAAACTCACCTGAGAATCTCCAGTTTACAGTGTGAACTCTTCAGTCCAGCACAGAGCTGCTCCACTCCTGAATTCTGCAGGTCATTATTATTCATCTCCAGCTCTCTCAGTGAGTTTTCTGTTTTTAGAGCTGATGTGAGAGATTTGCAAGACCCTTTATTGAGACCACAGCCAGATAGTCTGTAAAAGAGTAAATACAGTAAATAATGTAGTTCAGTCAGAGGATGATGAATTAAAAGATCTGAACTGCTAATAAAAATGTAAAGAAGAGCTTGAAAGGTCTGGAACACACTGATACATTTTCAGCCTTTTAATTTTACAAACACAGTAACATTTCAACACTACTGTGTCTTCATCAAGACAAAATGGACAAAGACATGACAAATAACATTCATTAGCAACCTAAGACAGGTGACCAAATAATGGATGGTTGGTTCATAAGTCAGTGAATGGCAGTTACCATAATCAGAGTCCAAATATCAAAATATCCCACCCCTAACACCATAAGAGGAAACAGAACAACATAGATCTCATTCAATGTTTCACAAATACAAATACACTAATATACAAGCAGAAAATATTGTTGGAAGACAAGCAGAGTAGTGATTATGGAGGAATAAACACTGCAGTAGTGATTATGGAGGAATAAACACTGCAGTAATGATTATGAAGGAATAAACACTGCAGTATTGATAATGTTGGGATGAACATTGCAGTAGTGATTATGGAGGAATAAACACCACAGTATTCATTATGGTGGAATAATCACTGTATTGTTTATCATGGAGAAATAAACAATGCAGCAGTGATTATGGAGGAATGAACACTGCAGTAGAGATTATGGAGGAATAAACACTGCAGTATTGATTATGTTGGAATGAACATCGCAATAGTGATTTTAGAGGAATAATCACTGTAGTATTTATTATGGAGGAATAAACACTGCAATAGTGATTATGTAGAAATAAACACTGCAGTAGTGACTATGGAGTAATGAATACTGTAGTATTGATTATGAAGGAATTAATATTGCGGTAGTGATTATGGAGGAATAAACACCACTGTATTGATTATGGTGGAATATTCACTGTAGTATTTATTATGGAGGAATAAACACTGCAATAGTGATTATGTAGAAATAAACACTGCAGTGGTGACTATGGAGTAATGAATACTGTAGTATTGATTATGAAGGAATTAATATTGCGGTAGTGATTATGGAGGAATAAACACCACTGTATTGATTATGGTGGAATATTCACTGTAGTATTTATTATGGAGAAATAAACAATGCAGGAGTGATTATGGAATAATGAACACTGCAGTATTGTTTATGTTGGCATGATCACCGCAGTAGTGATTTTAGAGGAATAAATCACTGTAGTATTTATTATGGAGAAATAAACACTGCAGTAGTGACTATGGAGGAATGAACATTGCAGTAGTGAATATTAGTGTATAAACATTGCAGTACTAATGATGGTGGGATGAACACTGCATTAGTGATTATGGAGGGATGGACAGAATGCAGACAGCATAATCTTTTACTAGTGTTTACATTCCTGTGCTCACACTGAGTCACTGATCATGAAACATTCTCCTCTGCCTTTGCTTTTCCCAGTGAGGTCCTGAGTTCTGTCTGTGTGGTGCACCGAGAATCCCGGAGGCACAATAGTTGAGTCAGGGACCCCATCAGTCAGTCAGGTATGTGTGAGGCAGACCCCATCAGTCAGTCAGGTGTGTGTGTGACTCAGACACAATCGGCCAGTTAAGTGTTTGTGAGGCAACAATCTCATGTCTGCTGTTGACATGAAATGTGTCCCTGGAGTTTGTCCTTCATGGACTGCATGTGTGCAGTAAAATACTGGGGAGAAGAGGACCATTCACATGTTGTTTCAGTTGGATCAGAACTTCGACTCACTTCTCTCCACTACAGCAGAGCTGTGGGGCTACAGTGAGAGTGGACACAGCTGACACTGCAGCAGACCTGTGGGGCTACAGTGAGAGTGGACACAGCTGACACTACAGCAGAGCTGTGGGGCTACAGTGAGAGTGGACACAGCTGACACTACAGCAGAGCTGTGGGGCTACAGTGAGAGTGGACACAGCTGGCACTACAGCAGGGCTGTGGGGCTACAGTGAGAGTGGACACAGCTGACACTACAGCAGACCTGTGGGGCTACAGTGAGAGTGGACACAGCTGGCTCCTCTGTCTCTGTCTGCTGTGTTCACTCTCTTCCATGTCCTCCTCCTGGACACTTTCACCATCAAGTTCTTCTGTCTTTTCTCTCTCCTGCTGTCTTCTTACTAAAGAAGGTTGCCATGGCAATTGCATTACTCTTTCTCTTCATCCTGGTTGTTTTCTGTCTCTCTATACTAAATGTAAATGAACAAGCAGGAGTATTTTATATTCTAGCGAGTTCCTTAGATTTAAGGAAGCTAACATTAGCCTCATTAGCTTTGTTACAGTACATCAGGCACCCAGTGTGACACACACACACACACACACACACACACACACACACACACACACACACACACACACACACACACACACACTTCACTCCTTCTCTCCTCCTAATCTCCTGATTACTGTCTTGTGTCTTTCTTTCTCTCTTGTAATTAAGTCCACAGGTTCACTCGTCCAGTGCTGAACATTGTTCCTCACTACTGTGTTCAGATGTCCTGAGTTTACTGTCAGCTGTCTGCTCAGTTTCTCTCTCTGCTGACTCCACATCTTCTACCATCACTGTCCTATTTTAGTTTGATGTCTCTGGCTTGATGAAAAAATTAGCAGCCAACATTGAGTCCTAAGTCAAGCTAATTTGATGTTAGCGTAAGGTATCTAGGTGTAATAACCAACAATATACTGTAACGTGGCAAGCTTAAGGTTACTAATATTAGCCAGCTACATGTTTCATAAAAACACCTGTTGAGAGAGATCACAGGTTTATTTTAAGGAATAACCAATAAACATTTCAGTTCTATTGAATGAATATTAACTTGTTGCGTTCTTTCCACCAGCATGGCTGTCAGTTCAGCTCACCTCAACATGTGTTGAACACACCGTGTAGATCATAATGAGAACAGGGTCTCCTACCCAAAAACACAAGGGAATCATGTGTGATTGTAAAATACATTTTGCTAAGTTTCTGCTCTCAGGTGACCAAAAATGCAGCTTGTGGACAAAATGCCAAAGCGCCTAGTTGAAGCAGCACTGTAATAAATACACATGTACATGTGGACAAGGACTCATTTGTGTCTTCTCTTTACAATGTTATGTTTCTCTTCTAGACTTGAAAATCTGCTCGTGCGTCACAAATGTACCTCTTTGTCTCCACAGTGTGGTCATTTAATGAAATGCAGCAAGGTTTCAACAGAAAACTATATTTAGAAATATTTAAAGAAGAGAACTTTATAATATAAAATAAAAGTGTACATTTCCTTGCATTGCCTTGCCTGGCAATGTTTGTTTAATACTGTACTATAAGGGAGTTGACACTGACCTTTTTAAAATGGCTATTTACATTCAAAAATAGTCACAGAAACTCACCTGAGAATTTCCAGTTTACAGTGTGAACTCTTCACTCCAGCACAGAGCTGCTCCACTCCTGAATTCTGCAGGTCATTATTATTCATCTCCAGCTCTCTCAGTGAGTTTTCTGTTTTTAGAGCTGATGTGAGAGATTTGCAAGACCCTTTATTGAGACCACAGCCAGATAGTCTGTAAAAGAGTAGATAGAGTAAATAATGTAGTTCAGTCAGAGGATGATGAATTAAAAGATCTGAACTGTTAATAAAAATTTAAAGAAGAGCTTGAAAGGTCTGGAACACACTGATACATTTTCAGATTTTTAATTTTACAAACACAGCAACATTTCAACATTACTGTGTCTTCACCAAGACAAAATGGACAAAGACATGACAAATAACATTCATTAGCAACCTAAGACAGGTGACCAAATAATGGATGGTTGGTTCATAAGTCAGTTAATGGCAGTTACCCTAATCAGAGTCCAAATATCAAAATTTCCCATCCCTAACACCATAACAGGAAACAGAACAACACAGATCTCATTCAATGTTTCACAAATACAAATACACTAACATACAAACAGAAAATATTGTTGGAAGACACGCAGAGTAGTGATTATGGAAGAATAAACACTGCAGTAGTGATTATGGAGGTATAAACACTGCAGTATTGATTATAGAGGGATAAACACTGCAGTAGTGATTATGGAGAAATAAACACTGCAGTAGTGATTGGACAGAATGCAGAGAGCAGAATCTTTTACTAGTGGTACATTCCTGTGCTCACACTATGAGTCACTGATCATGAAACATTCTCCTCTGCCATTGCTTTTCCCAGTGAGGTCCTGAGTTCTGTCTTTGTGGTGCAACGAGAATCCCGGAGTCTTAATAGCTGAGTCAGGGACCCCATCAGTCAGTCAGGTGTGTGTGAGGCAGACCCCATCAGTCAGTCAGGTGTATGTGTGACTCAGACCCCATCAGTCAGTTAAGTGTGTGTGAGACAACTATCTCATGTCTGCTGTTGACATGAAATGTGTCCCTGGAGTTTGTCCTTCATGGACTGTATTTGTGCAGTAAAATACTGGTGAAAAGAGGACCATTCACATGTTGTTTCAGCTGGATCAGAACTTCGACTCACAATATCGCTACTTCACACAAATAATTTATTCACTAAAATCAACCATTTACATTAACACACACAACAAAAAAACTAAACAAGTCAGCAGACCTGTGGAGCTACAGTGAGAGTGGACACAGCCTACACTACAGCAGACCTGTGGAGCTACAGTGAGAGTGGACACAGCCGACACTACAGCAGACCTGTGGGGCTACAGTGAGAGTGGACACAGCTGACACTACAGCAGACCTGTGGGGTTACAGTGAGAGTGCACACAGCTGACACTACAGCAGACCTGTGGGGCTACAGTGAGAGTGGACACAGCTGACACTACAGCAGACCTGTGGGGCTACATTGAGAGTGGACACAGCTGACACTACAGCAGACCTGTGGGGCTACAGTGAGAGTGGACACAGCTGACACTACAGCAGATCTGTGGAGCTACAGTGAGATTCTTTCAGTGGAGTTCTTTCCTCCAGCAGGGATATCAGTTCAGCTCACCTCAACATGTGTTGAACACATGGTGTAAATCATAATGAGAATGGGGTCTCCCACCCAAAAACACAATGGAATCATGTGTGATTGTAAAATACATTTTGCTAAATTTCTGCTCTCAGGTGACCAAAAATGCAGCTTGTGGACAAAATGCCAAAGCGCCTAGTTGAAGCAGCATTGTAATAAATACACCTGTACATGTGGACAAGGACTCATTTGTGTCTTCTCTTTACAATGTTATGTTTCTCTTCTAGACTTGAATATCTGCTCATGCATCACAAATGTAACTCTTTGTCTCCACAGTGTGGTCATTTAATGAAATGCAGCAAGGTTTCAACAGAAAACTATATTTAGAAATATTTAAAGAAGAGAACTTTATAATATTAAAGTGTACATTTCCTTGCATTGCCTTGCCTGGCAATGTTTGTTTAATACTGTACTATAATGGAGTTGACACTGAGCTTTTTAAAATGGCTCTTTATTTACATTCAAAAATAGTCACAGAAACTCACCTGAGAATCTCCAGTTTACAGTGTGAACTCTTCAGTCCAGCACAGAGCTGCTCCACTCCTGAATTCTGCAGGTCATTATTATTCATCTCCAGCTCTCTCAGTGAGTTTTCTGTTTTTAGAGCTGATGTGAGAGATTTGCAAGACCCTTTATTGAGACCACAGCCAGATAGTCTGTAAAAGAGTAAATACAGTAAATAATGTAGTTCAGTCAGAGGATGATTAATTAAAAGATCTGAACTGCTAATAAAAATGTAAAGAAGAGCTTGAAAGGTCTGGAACACACTGATACATTTTCAGCCTTTTAATTTTACAAACACAGTAACATTTCAACACTACTGTGTCTTCATCAAAGACAAAATGGAAAAAGACATGACAAATAACATTCATTAGCAACCTAAAACAGATGAACAAATAATGGATGGTTGGTTCATAAGTCAGTGAATGGCAGTTACCATAATCAGAGTCCAAATATCAAAATATCCCACCCCTAACACCATAAGAGGAAACAGAACAACATAGATCTCATTCAATGTTTCACAAATACAAATACACTAATATACAAGCAGAAAATATTGTTGGAAGACAAGCAGAGTAGTGATTATGGAAGAATAAACACTGCAGTAGTGATTATGGAGGAATAAACACTGTAGTAATGATTATTGAGGAATAAACACTGCAGTATTGATAATGTTGGGATGAACATTGCAGTAGTGATTATGGAGGAATAAACACCACAGTATTCATTATGGTGGAATAATCACTGTATTGTTTATCATGGAGAAATAAACAATGCAGCAGTGATTATGGAGGAATGAACATTGCAGTAGTGATTATGGAGGAATAAACACCACAGTATTCATTATGGTGGAATAATCACTGTATTGTTTATCATGGAGAAATAAACAATGCAGCAGTGATTATGGAGGAATGAACACTGCAGTAGAGATTATGGAGGAATAAACACTGCAGTATTGATTATGTTGGAATGAACATTGCAATAGTGATTTTAGAGGAATAATCACTGTAGTATTTATTATGGAGGAATAAACACTGCAATAGTGATTATGTAGAAATAAACACTGCAGTAGTGACTATGGAGTAATGAATACTGTAGTATTGATTATGAAGGAATTAATATTGCGGTAGTGATTATGGAGGAATAAACACCACTGTATTGATTATGGTGGAATATTCACTGTAGTATTTATTATGGAGGAATAAACACTGCAATAGTGATTATGTAGAAATAAACACTGCAGTGGTGACTATGGAGTAATGGATACTGTAGTATTGATTATGAAGGAATTAATATTGCGGTAGTGATTATGGAGGAATAAACACCACTGTATTGATTATGGTGGAATATTCACTGTAGTATTTATTATGGAGAAATAAACACTGCAGGAGTGATTATGGAATAATGAACACTGCAGTATTGATTATGGAGGAATGAACATTGCAGTAGTGAATATTAGTGTATGAGCACTGCAGTAGTAATGATGGTAGGATGAACACTGCAATAGTGATTATGGAGGAATGAACACTGCAGTCTCTCTCACACACATACAAACAAAATTCCTGTCTTTCTCTCTCTCACACACACAAAATAGATCTTTGTCTCCTTCTCTCTCTCTGTCTCATACACACACACAGACACACACACAAATAGTTCTGTCTCTCTCTCTCTCTCTCTCTCTCTCTCTATTTCACCCCCCCCACACACACACAATAGATCTGTATGTCTCTCTCTTTCTCTATTTCAGAGACACACACACAGATAATAATTCTGTTGCTCTCTCTCTTCCTTGCTCTCTTTCACACACACACACACACACTTCACTCCTTCTCTCCTCCTAATCTCCTGATTACTGATTACTGTGTCTTGTGTGTCTTTCTTTCTCTCTTGTAATTAAGTCCACAGGTTCACTCGTCCAGTGCTGAACATTGTTCCTCACTACTGTGTTCAGATGTCCTGAGTTTACTGTCAGCTGTCTGCTCAGCTTCTCTCTCTGCTGACTCCACGTCGTCTACCATCACTGTTCTATTTTTGTTTGCTGTCTCTGGCTTGATGAAAAAATTAGCAGCCAACATTCACTCCTAAGTCAAGCTAATATGACGTTAGCATGAGGTATCTAGGTGTAGTAACCAACAGTATACTGTAACTTGGCAAGCTTAAGGTTACTAATATTAGCCAGCTACATGTTTCATAAAAACACCTGTGGAGAAAGATCACAGGTTTATTTTAAGGAATAACCAATAAACCTTTCAGTTCTATTGAATGAATATTAACTTGTTGCGTTCTTTCCTCCAGCACGGCTGTCAGTTCAGCTCATCTCAACATGTGTTGAACACATGGTGTAAATCATAATGAGAACAGGGTCTCCCACCCAAAAACACAAGGGAATCATGTGTGATTTTAAAAGTGTCCTGTAATGTATCTAGAACCTCAATGGTTCAGCTTTAAATGTTTTAATTAAGACTTTAAGGGCTTTTATTTGCAGAGAGAATAGAATGACTGATGTTTACAGTGTTTCCATACATAAACTAGATAAAATCACTCAGTGAAAATCTTACATTAGAACACTTCATTTTACAACACTGTTGTTGGAGTTTCTGAATATATTCATCCTGTAAGACATTTTGCTAAATTTCTGCGCTCAGGTGAACAAAGATGCAGCTTGTGGACAAAATGCCAAAGCGCCTAGTTGAAGCAGCATTGTAATAAACACACCTGTACACGTGGACAAGGACTCATTTGTGTCTTCTCTTTACAAAATTATATTTCTCTTCTAGACTTGAATATCTGCTCATGCATCACAAATGTAACTTTTTGTCTCCACAGTGTGTTCATTTAATGAAATGCAGTGAGGTTTCAACAGAAAACTATATTTAGAAATATTTAACAAAGAGAACTTTATAATAAGTGTAAATTTCCTTGCATTGCCTTGCCTGGCAATGTTTGTTTAATACTGTACTATAAGGGAGTTGACACTGACCTTTTTAAAATGGCTCTTTATTTACATTCAAAAATAGTCACAGAAACTCACCTGAGAATCTCCAGTTTACAGTGTGAACTCTTCAGTCCAGCACAGAGCTGCTCCACTCCTGAATTCTGCAGATCATTATTATTCATCTCCAGCTCTCTCAGTGAGTTTTCTTTTTGTAGAACTGATGTGAGAGATTTGCAAGACTCTTCAGTGAGACCACAGCCAGATAGTCTGTAAAAGAGTAAATACAGTAAATAATGTAGTTCAGTCAGAGGATGATGAATTAAAAGATCTGAACTGCTAATAAAAATGTAAAGAAGAGTTTGAAAGGTCTGGAACACACCGATACATTTTCAGCCTTTTAATTTTACAAACACAGCAACATTTAACACTACTGTGTCTTCATCAAAGACAAAATGGACAAAGACATGACAAATAACATTCATTAGCAACCTAAGACAGATGAACAAATAATGGATGGTTGGTTCATAAGTCAGTGAATGGCAGTTACCATAATCAGAGTCCAAATATCAAAATATCCCACCCCTAACACCATAACAGGAAACAGAACAACACAGATCTCATTCAATGTTTCACAAATACAAACACATTAATATACAAACCGAAAATATTGTTGGCAGACACGCAGAGTAGTGATTATGGAGGAATAAACACTGCAGTAGCGATTATGTTGGAATGAACACAGCAGTAGTGATTTTAGAGGAATAATCACAGTAGTATTTATTATGGAGAAATAAACACTGCAGGTGTGATTATGTAGAAATAAACACTGCAGTTTTGACTATGGAATAATGAACACTGCAGTTTTGATTATGGAGGAATGAACATTGCAGTAGTGAATATTAGTGTATGAACACTGCAGTACTAATGATGGTGGGATGAACACTGCAGTAGTAATGATGGTGGGATGAACACTGCAGTAGTGATTATGGAGGAATGGACAGAATGCAGAGAGCAGAATCTTTTACTAGTGTTTACATTCCTTTGCTCACACTGAGTCATTGATCATGAAACATTCTCCTCTGCCTTTGCATTTCCCAGTGAGGTCCTGAGTTCTGTCTGCGTGGTGCACCGAGAATCCTGGAGGCTTAATAGCTGAGTCACGGACCGCATCAGTCAGTCAGGAGTGTGAGGCAGACCCCATCAGTCAGTCAGGCGTGTGAGAGGTAGACGCCAGTCAATCAGTCAGGCTGCTCTATCTCTTCCTCGCTCTCTTTCACACACACACACACACACACACACACACACACACACACACACACACACACACACACAATACTTTGGTCTCTTACAATACTTTCTGTCTCTCTCTCTCTCGTACACACACACACACACACACAAATAATAGAGCTGTCTGTCAGTCTCACTTACTCTCTCTCTCACACACACACACACACACACACACACACACACACACACACACACACACACACACAATACTTCTGTCTTTCTCTCTCACACACAAAATAGATTGAATCTTTAAAATAGATTGAATGTTTGAATCTCTCTCTCTCTTTCTCTCTGAGGCACACACACACCTAATAGTTCTGTCTGTCTCTCTCTCACTCACACACACACACACACACACACACACACACACACACACACACACACACACACACAATACTTCTGTCTTTCTCTCTCTCACACACACAAAATAGATCTTTCTGTCTCCTTCTCTCTCTCTGTCTCATACACACACACAGACACACACACAAATAATAGTTCTGTCTCTCTCTCTCTCTCTCTCTCTCTCTCTCACACACACACACACACACACACAGGGACACAGATAATAGTTCTGTCTCTCTCTTTATCATGCACACACATAGATAATAGTTCTGTCTCTCTCTCGCACACACACACACACACACACACACACACACACACACACACACACACAGATAAGAGAAAGTATTGTCATGTTTAACTATCAAGTTTAACTGGAACACTTTCTTAGAAGTACAAGGGTTTTAAAATGTGATAAACCAAAGTAAATTAGTAAAGAGATAAAAAAAACAACAACTCAACTCTCAAGTAAGAAACAAGAGAACAACAATTTTGATGAAATTTCTCAACAACACAAGAAACCATCTAAACACACAGCAGCTAACAGGAGTGGAACAGTAGCATCTTGCAGCAAAACTACAAGGACAAAACTACGGATAAAGCCAAGGAAGACGTGGAAAATTACATGAAACATAAAAGGATAATTTACATTTACATTTATATACAGAATACAGTGAACAAAACCACCATCACCAGTCTCCTGTTATATACAGAATACAGTGAACAAAACCATCATCACCAGTCTCCTGTTATATACAGAATACAGTGAACAAAACCACCATCAGCAGTCTCCTGTTATATACAGAATACAGTGAACAAAACCACCATCAGCAGTCTCCTGTTATATACAGAATACAGTGAACAAAACCATCATCACCAGTCTCCTGTTCTATACAGAATACATTGAACCAAACCACCATCACCAGTCTCCTGTTATATACAGAATACAGTGAACAAAACCACCATCACCAGTCTCCTGTTATATACAGAATACAGTGAACAAAACCACCATCAGCAGTCTCCTGTTATATACAGAATACAGTGAACAAAACCACCATCACCAGTCTCCTGTTATATACAGAATACATTGAACCAAACCACCATCACCAGTCTCCTGTTATATACAGAATACAGTGAACCAAACCACCATCAGCAGTCTCCTGTTATATACAGAATACAGTGAATCCTGCCACAGAGCTGTCTGTGCCATAACAAGCCAAATATAAAAAGGGGCATATGTAATGGAAGACAGATAGTCATTGAAGATGAAGATGAGGATAACACCATCCTAACTGTGAACATTTATCACAACGGCACCATCATGTTTCAAGGCAGTGAGGCCTCTGCTCTGTTCAGGAAAACTTTACCTTTATCAGAGCAGTAGCAGAAACTGAGAAAGTAACTGAGGAGGAGGAGACTAGTAGCCACGTAGCCCAGGGTTCAGGGGAGGGATGGGAAAACACCTCACAGACCAGCACAATGCAGGCCTGACCAGCACAACACAGGCCAGACCAGCACAATGCAGGCCAGACCAGCACAACACAGACAAATGGAGATCACGGTATTCCAGCAAAGAGAAAGTCTTTCTCTCCAGGAAGTTGAGACAATAGAATTCAAACATCTGAGAGGAGAAGTGTTGGAGCTCCAGAAGGACAGAGAGGCTCTCAGGAGGGAGCTCAGTGCAGTCAGAGAGAAAGTACAGCTCAGGGACAATACCATGATCACCCTGAAGGAGGAGATACAGAGACTAAAAAAGAAGAACTACAGTTCAGGGACAGTTCCATGATCACCCTGAAGGAGGAGCTACAGAGACTAAAAGAGATGAGCTACAGCTCAGGGACAGTACCATGATCACCCTGAAGGAGGAGCTACAGAAACTAAAAGAGATGAACTACAGCTCAGGGACAGTAGCATGATCACCCTGAAGGAGGAGCTACAGAGTCTAAAAGCCAACCAGCAGACCTCTGATTCTGCACAGCAACACTAAATCAACTCTGAACCACAGACTGCCACACTGAGCCCCGTCCGGTCCATCCACACTAAGTCAGATAAAAAACCTAATATTCCTCCAGATGCAGGCATAGTCATTTTAATTGATTTTAATGGAAAATTCTTAAACGAGGAACAGCTTTTCCCAGGATCTAAAGTTGCAAAAGTTTGGTGTTCCCAAACCAGCAATGCCCTCCAGCTTCTTACACATGCCATCTCAGGTAATCCAAGCCACCCCATTATTTAGAAAGCAAGAGAGTAGCAGAGTAAGAAGAGTAGCACAGACCTCCACAGAGACCTTCCCCTCCTCCAAAATCACCATCTCTACCATCCTGCCCAGTAGAAACTTCCATCCAGCTACAATCCACAAGATAAATGCAGAGATCTCCTGTGGATGTGCACTGCTGGCTAATGTGCACCTGACACACCACTCCAACCTCAGCATCCACAGCCTTCATGACCACGTCCACCTGCACAAGGACACTGTGAGCATCTCTGCCAGCTGCCCAGCAAGCCATCCATAGTAAAGTACACCTGCCATCACCACCCACCCCCAACATGCAGCCCAAACAGCAGACCTACACCTCTGTAGTACAACCTCCACCCTCCACAAACACTACAGAGATGGAGAGATCACACAGATACTCAACCTCATATGTCAAAGGCACAATTCATTAATGAAGAAATAGATAAATAGATAAATGAGTTAATAAATAAAAAGACAAATAAATAAATATCACTGTTTATAGGTTAGTCATTACACCATTTTAATATGTATGTTTATATACATGAATTGTACATATTTGTACATATAATTTCAACATATTCCTTCACTTTTACAGGTTTATCTCACTTTGAATCTGTTTGTATTTGTGTTTTTCCTTTCATACTTCATTTAAATAATGAAACCATTATCTGTCTCTTTATGGAACATTCAAGGCATAAAATCATCCATGTTTGGGTACAAAAGTATAAAACACTGAATTCACAAATAACACAAAGATAAAGACATTATAAATCTCCATGAAACCTGATGTAAATCTGATGTAAATCTGATTCGGTGACTCACTGCCCTTTAAACTACAAGGAAATCCTCCTCATAGCTGTTACACTCCCTGACATTAAAAGAGAGGGAGATTCAGATGAAATCACTATCTGGTAGAAATCAGAACTGTCAAAAATCATAATTCCTCTGAAATTAGAAAAATCACTGAAATACAAATTATATCACTTCAAAAACAAAACTACATCACCCACTGGAACACACAAACCCAAGTACAAAGTAAAATGCAGTATTAACTGGCTATGAAACAGAACATTGTAGCAGACAATCTGCTCAAAGTGACTGATATTAAACACAGAACCACGTTGAGAAAGTCCAGACTCAGTTAACACAGCCTGGCGGTCCAGACCAGCCAATATAAGACATCAGTGTAACAAAGACACTCTAGAGACAGAGCTACACTTTCTCAATGAATGTGAAACATTCAACCAAATACATCAAATATACTTTACAAAATTTGAGATGGTCCACCCCAACTTTAAGTATCTATGGAACACTGACAAACAGGTCAGTGTGTTAGGAAGGATGAAGTGTTCTGCACTTTCTCACTGAATGTGAAACTAATAGATATATATATATATATATATATATATATATGCACACTGGACTATGTACTATTAGGCTGTAGGTATCCCATTAGCTAGCAATACTATTAACAACATCCTCCTTATTCTGTATCAAACGGATTCAAATACATATGAAGGAATCAACATTAGCCACGGTGGCTAATCCCTGATTACTATGTTATTATCCACATAATCTTCCAGAAGGTTTAAATGAAGTGACTAATGGCTGAAAATACACCATTTACTCATAAGACTTTTATCTAAACATTTATTTAGCTAAACTAAAGCTAACAAATAACTAGAATCACAGATAGTTATACTAATGTTTATGGGGAACTGGATGCCAATTCTTTTAATAGGCAAATCAAATTCTCAGAGAATTAATCAACTTTTCGATCTACCTGACACAAAATATTGGATGTGAACACAAATACACCCCGCCCCCCCACACACACAGAGCATTATATGATACTGTGTCTGCAGGCACCCCCAATTCAGATGTAAGACTTTTTAATACAACTTCCAATGTAATTTAATACCAAATTTGCAGTGAGGATGTACAAAAATGAAATCCGTTTGAATAAATCGTAAATAAATATTATGTTTAAACACTGTCATTGAGGAACAGATGCTTCCAGATTAATTTTGAAGAGAGACATAAGAACACTTAATAATAAGTGGACAAGAAATTGACACAAAATCTGACAGAAAAAATATATCTAGTTAACTTGGGCACTTTCTACAAAAAATTCTTGCTAGTGAGAGCAGAGTTAATTACTTCCCTGTAATGTTCATATGTAGCTAGCTAGATAAAGCTGGAGCTAATAAACTGATTTCTGAGAGGACTGCAGACCATATACAAAAATATGTAGAAAGTTACACATTTATAAATCGAGTGAAACATTTTGAGATGAACAGTGTCAGATGAATCAGTCTGACTAGAATTTCCTGTGGAGATCCAATAGCGGTTGCTAGTCACCTGGACTTAGTTTTGGTAACATTGATTAGCTAGCTAGTGTGGTTCCTAGATTTTTCCCACATTCTAATAAATTTATGAAGTACACTTTAAATAGAAAATAAACATGGAGACTCAAAAATTAATGGAAAAGAATAGCTGGTCCAGTATTTATTACATTACATACAAATGTGGCATAGTCCAGAGAATATCTAACAATCACACACAACATCTCCATCGCTATGTTCAAACATACATTATTCAATATATGCACCAACCATCACTGAACATACATGCACAAAGAACACCAACCATCAGAGGATATACACACACAGAGCACCACCCATCACTATACAAACATAAACTCAAAGAGGACAATTTAGAATATCCAATCAACCTAACTTCTGTGTTTATGGACTGTGAGAGGAAACCAGAGATCCTGAAGGAAACCTGCACAGATAAGGACTGGAACCCAAGACCCTAGTGCTGAGAGAAACTTCACTGAGGGAGGGACTCAACCCCAAGACCCTAATGCTGATGGGTAAATGAACTGAACACCAAGCCACCATACTGCCTGCCTAACAGCATAACAATAACAACATAACAATATAACAATAATAAATATGATAATAATAATAATAATAATTCTTCTTCTCTTCTTCTTCTCCTCCTTATTATTATTATTATTATTATTATTATTATTATTATTATTTCTTTATTTTTTACTACTAGTTGTGTAAACCTGATCATGCAGTAAAACGTAACTCTTTGTGGCCACAGTGTGTTCATTTAATGAAATGCAGCTAGTTTCACCAGAAATGTTTTGTCTGGATCTATAACTTTGTTCCGCAGTACCTTATTTTAACTCTGTTAATGTTGCACTACAAGGCAGTTTTGTAATTTCTTTAAAGAAGAGGAGAATCACATTTGATAAATTGTGCACCATAATGGTTCCATTTAAGAATAAATTAACAGAAACTCACCTGAGAATCTCCAGTTTACAGTGTGAACTCTTCAGTCCAGCACAGAGCTGCTCCACTCCTGAATTCTGCAGGTCATTATTATTCATCTCCAGCTCGCTCAATGTATTTTCTGTTTGTAGAACTGTTGTGAGAGATTTGCAAGACCCTTCAGTGAGATTACAGCCAGATAGTCTGCAAAGAAATACATAGAGTACAAAATGCAGTTCAATCAGAGGATCTACAGACAACACAAAATGAGTTTATGATAATGAAAAGATATTACTAATTGTGTGTGTGTGTGTGTGTGTGTGTATGTGTGCGCATGCACAAAATATGAGACACAGGTCATGAACGAAGTCCATGTATTTCTCTTCAAATAGAATGGTGCCACTTGATGGAAGAGCTATTATGATGGTAGCATCACCTGTGTGATGCCATTTCCTGTTTTTGAAATTCCTTCACATGAATAACAGTTTAGGCATTCCAATCTTTACTATTGTCCTATTGTTTATTCATTTTCTGTAACTGCATACAATTCTGATATCAACAATGTCTACAAGTCACAGGAGACTACTCGACCATTCAAAACTTGCTGATGCAGACAACTAACCAAAGCTAAGTGTCTACTAGCTATCAAGTATTTGTATTTCACCATGACTTCAGTCATTTGTTGCTTGTGTTGAGTGCAGCATGTTTAGATTAATCATTACTGATAAATGTATCTATGAGAAGTACAGATTAATCATTAGTGAATTATCTACACTTCTCACAGTTACATTTATCATTAATCATTAGTGATAAACATCACAGGAGACTCTCAGCTTCAGTATGTAAACTACAGAGCTCTGGTTATACAAAAATAAGGTAATAAAATGTGTTGGGGTAAAGGCCAATCGTTATTCTGTATTTTCATGAGGTGATCTGTGATATAATTATAATAGGCTTTAAAGCTCTCTGTAGCAGGTGCAGAGAGGTGCAAGACTGTCTGAAAGCATGAATAATGTTTCTGGGGTATCTTAAGGTCAGAGACCTTTTGGGACTCTAAGTGCAGAACTGAGGTTCTGATACAGGCTTCTGTACAAGTCTAAGGCAGATTACTCTGAACTGTTCCTGTGAGAAATAACTTCATTAGTGTTGAAAAAGATCTCTGTTTTTAAAAGACTTGAAAGCCTCTTTGAGAGTTGTGTGGCTAAGCAAGGTTCATTATCTTACCACAAGGGCAGAGTGATACTGACCTACCACATCATTTAGCAGATGTTTGGTGGTGTGAGTTGAGATCATCTTTGTTTAAAAAAAATCTTCCAATGGGATACAATGGTGTCAAGTTTAACTTGCATAATGATGAATCTCAATTTGCATATATTGAATAATGTATGTTTGAACATAGTGGTGGAGATGTATGTAAAGAAGGTGGGGTGATTACATAATCACTTCTGAAAACTGTATAAAAATATGTGTTGTGTGTGACTGTTAGACATATTCTGGACTATGCCTCGTTTGTAACATTGAGCTCAGAATAAAGATGGGACCGGCTATTCTCTTCAAACGCACCCACACCGTCAGCAGTAGGGTTATCAGCACCAGCTGATAGATGGCCCAGAGCTGCGTTGTTCTGTGAGCAGGGTCTGAATCCACACATGTGCACCGTTATAGGTAAGCAGAAGTCGTGTTTGAAACATTCTGCATAGGTGGTATTAAGACCTTGTCCACAGAGTTTTGTGGTAGGTCTTGGGCGTCTTAAAAGTGCAGGAAGTGAATGGATACGCAGACAGATCTGTTTAAACGTGATTAATATCATCTAATTATAAAATGCATACACGCAAAATATATTAATGAGGTTTTAGTAATAAATACAATAAAGTAACGGATGGAGGTACAGTATATAAAACCGGTGACAGTTACAGTAGTAGAGAGTGTACATATTACAGACACATTAAAATAGTAG